>NW_027192814.1:300000-495275 GCF_949987515.2 Delphinus delphis
TAGCCAAGTTTCCATTCCATGTATTACTGATATCTTATGATGTTTCTTTTTCTGTGTGACTTATTTCAGTTAGAATCATCATACCTGAATCCACTCATTGTGCTGCTAAGGGCCTGATGACACAGATTTCATTGCTGAGTGATACTGCTTTGTAAGTGAATACCACAACTTCTTTATCCATTTTTCACTTTCTGCGATGTTGAACTTGTACTGTAAACGAGGTTCTTGTAAACAGAGCCGTTCCAAACTTTGGGGTGGCTGTGTCTTTTTGATTTTAATTTCCCTAATCTATAGGACCATAAGTGGAAGTGCTCTAGGCTCTGTTGCTTTGTTTTTTAGATGTTTCAGGAAACATCATACACTTCTCCCGAGTGGTTGTTGGCAATTTACATCCCGCCCATCAGCATAACAAGGCTCCCAGTTCTCCATGGCCTGTCCTGCCTTTCTGGATCTTACACTTTTTTCAGATGGCCCTTTTGACCGGGGGGAAGTGAGACTTCATTGTAGTGCAGATTTCCTTTGCAAGCTTGCTTGGTTGGCCAAAAAGGGCGTATGCGTTTTTTCCTGAATATATTCAGGAAAAAACGCATACGCCCTTTTTGGCCAAGTGCATCATTGTGGACGTTCTGCCTCTTTTCCTATGCTTTCAATGCAATTCCAGTCTACCTCCTGAAATCGGTTTCCTGCAATTCTGCCCCGCTTTCAAGTCCTCTTGGCAGCCTTACTTCAGTCTATTTTTGGACGATAGCTGTCATTTATAACTCTGCAGGTTTGTGAATTACAGTGCCCCTGAGCTCCTTTCTTCAACTCACTTTCTTTTGAGCTGGCCGCAACACCGCAGGATGGCTTCAGGCCCTAATCTGCTTCTGGTACGGCACGCTGAGCCTTTGGTTATTTCCTCTTCCTGGTGGGAAATGAGAGTTAAATTTGCCCGTCCAGACACCTCCAGCTAGCCTCTCATTGGTTCTTGCTATTCCAGTTCATCTTCCGCAGAAATTGCAAACTGTGCCAAACAGGAGGTTAAAGGCGCTGACTCTCCAAGTGGGGAGAGTGTTAGTAAAGCGTCTGGAATGTTGCACCCGAGTACCAGGGGAGGAAAACTGAGACATATTTGAACACGTCTCCCGTTCACATGGTTGATCATACTTAGGTTCCACATGCATGTTTTAGCTGAAGGAAGAATACCTTAAACCTGGAGAGTTGAGACCCGTGGAATGGGTACCATGCAATATGACTTCAAAGGGTCTTCATTTGCTCACCGAACCTCTCCAATCCTATCACTGGTGCGTTTATGCCCCTGTACACATGCTTGATTCTCTTTCGGAGACATAGCAATCCATAGGTTTTAAGATACTTACTAGTCAGGTACATTCTTAGGCGTTTAATATGCGGTGTTGAGTCCATTTCGTTGAGCAAGGAGTAGCTCTTGTCTATTCCATATTTGGCTTAAGGAACTTTATCTGTGCTCATTTCAATCTCTGGTTTTATGCAGCACCCCAACTCTCCTTTACCCTTAAGCAAGCATAAGTTGGTTTTCTAAATTTGAGACCCTGTTCTGTTCTGTAATTCAGTTCCTGTGTAGCCAAGTTTCCATTCCGTGTATTACTGATATCTTATGATGTTTCTTTTTCTGTGTGACTTATTTCAGTTAGAATCATCATACCTGAATCCACTCATTGTGCTGCTAAGGGCCTGATGACACAGATTTCATTGCTGAGTGATATTGCTTTGTAAGTAAATACCACAAGTTCTTTATCCATTTTTCACTTTCTGTGATATTGAACTTGTACGGTAAACGAGGTTCTTGTAAACGGAGGCGTCCCAAACTTTGGGGTGGCTGTGTCTTTTTGATTTTAATTTCCCTAAGTTATAGGACCATAAGTGGAAGTGCCCTAGGCTCTGTTGCTTTGTTTTTTAGATGTTTCAGGAAACACCATACACTTCTCCCGAGTGGTTGTTGGCAATTTACATCCCGCCCATCAGCATAACAAGGCTCCCAGTTCTCCATGGCCTGTCCTGCCTTTCTGGATTTTACACTTTTTTCAGATGGCCCTTTTGACTGGGGGGAAGTGAGACTTCATTGTAGTGCAGATTTCCTTTGCAAGTTTGCTTGGTTGGCCAAAAAGGTCGTATGCGTTTTTTCCTGAATATATTCAGGAAAAAACGCATACGCACTTTTTGGCCAAGTGCATCATTGTGGACGTTCTGCCTCTTTTCCTCTGATTGAAATGCAATTCCTGTCTACCTCCTGAAATCGGTTTCCAGCAATTCTGCCCTGCTTTCAAGTCCTCTTGGCAGCCTTACTTCAGTCTATTTTTGGACAATAGCTGTCATTTATAACTCTGCAGGTTTGTGAATTACAGTGCCCCTGAGCTCCTTTCTTCAACTCGCTTTCTTGTGACCTGGCCGCAACACCGCAGGATGGCTTCAGGCCCTAATCTGGTTCCGGCACGGCACGCTGAGCCTTTGGTTAATTCCTCTTCCTGGTGGGAAATGAGAGTTAAATTTGCCCGTCCAGACACCTCCAGCTAGTCTCTCATTGGTTCTCGCTATTCCTGTTCATCTTCCGCAGAAATTGCAAACTGGGCCAAACAGGAGGTTAAAGGGACTGACTCTCCAAGTGGGGAGAGTGTTAGTAAAGCGTCTGGAATGTTGCACCCGAGTACCAGGGGAGGAAAACTGAGACATATTTGAACACGTCTCCCGATCACATGGTTGATCATACTCTGGGTTCCACATGCATGTTTTAGCTGAAGGAAGAATACCTAAAACCTGGGTAGTTGAAACCCGTGGAATGGGTACCATGCAATATGACTTCAAAGGGTCTTCATTTGCTCACCGAACCTCTCCAATCCTATCACTGCTGTTTTTATGCCCCTGTACACATGCTTGATTCTCTTTCGGAGACATAGCAATCCATAGGTTTTAAGATACTTACTAGTCAGGTACATTCTTAGGCGTTTAATATGCGGTGTTGAGTCCATTTCGTTGAGCAAGGAGTAGCTCTTGTGTATTCCATATTTGGCTTAAGGAACTTTATCTGTGCTCATTTCAATCTCTGGTTTTATGCAGCACCCCAACTCACCTTTACCCTTAAGCAAGAGTAAGTTGGTTTTCTAAATTTGAGACCCTGTTCTGTTCTGTAATTCAGTTCCTGTGTAGGCAAGTTTACATTCCGTGTATTACTGATATCTTATGATGTTTCTTTTTCTGTGTGACTTATTTCAGTTAGAATCATCATACCTGAATCCACTTATTGTGCTGCTAAGGGCCTGATGACACAGATTTCATTGCTGAGTGATATTGCTTTGTAAGTAAATACCACAACTTCTTTATCCATTTTTCACTTTCTGCGATGTTGAACTTGTACTGTAAACGAGGTTCTTGTAAACAGAGCCGTTCCAAACTTTGGGGTGGCTGTGTCTTTTTGATTTTAATTTCCCTAAGCTATAGGACCATAAGTGGAAGTGCCCTAGGCTCTGTTGCTTTGTTTTTTAGATGTTTCAGGAAACACCATACACTTCTCCGGAGTGTCTGTTGGCAATTTACATCCCGCCCATCAGCATAACAAGGCTCCCAGTTCTCCATGGCCTGTCCTGCCTTTCTGGATTTTACACTTTTTTCAGATGGCCCTTTTGACCGGGGGGAAGTGAGACTTCATTGTAGTGCAGATTTCCTTTGCAAGCTTGCTTGGTTGGCCAAAAAGGGCGTATGCGTTTTTTCCTGAATATATTCAGGAAAAAACGCATACGCCCTTTTTGGCCAAGTGCATCATTGTGGACGTTCTGCCTCTTTTCCTATGCTTTCAATGCAATTCCAGTCTACCTCCTGAAATCGGTTTCCTGCAATTCTGCCCCGCTTTCAAGTCCTCTTGGCAGCCTTACTTCAGTCTATTTTTGGACGATAGCTGTCATTTATAACTCTGCAGGTTTGTGAATTACAGTGCCCCTGAGCTCCTTTCTTCAACTTGCTTTCTTTTGAGCTTGCCGCAACACCGCAGGATGGCTTCAGGCCCTAATCTGGTTCCGGCACGGCACGCTGAGCCTTTGGTTATTTCCTCTTCCTGGTGGGAAATGAGAGTTAAATTTGCCCGTCCAGACACCTCCAGCTAGTCTCTCATTGGTTCTCGCTATTCCTGTTCATCTTCCGCAGAAATTGCAAACTGGGCCAAACAGGAGGTTAAAGGCGCTGACTCTCCAAGTGGGGAGAGTGTTAGTAAAGCGTCTGGAATGTTGCACCCGAGTACCAGGGGAGGAAAACTGAGACATATTTGAACACGTCTCCCGTTCACATGGTTGATCATACTTGGGTTCCACATGCATGTTTTACCTGAAGGAAGAATACCTTAAACCTGGAGAGTTAAGACGCATGTAATGGGTACCATGCAATATGACTTCAAAGGGTCTTCATTTGCTCACCGAACCTCTCCAATCCTATCACTGCTGCGTTTATGCCCCTGTACACATGCTTGATTCTCTTTTGGAGACATAGCAATCCATAGGTTTTAAGATACTCACTAGTCAGGTACATTCTTAGGCGTTTAATATGCGGTGTTGAGTCCATTTCGTTGAGCAAGGAGTAGCTCTTGTGTATTCCATATTTGGCTTAAGGAACTTTATCTGTGCTCATTTCAATCTCTGGTTTTATGCAGCACCCCACCTCACCTTTACCCTTAAGCAAGCATAAGTTGGTTTTCTAAATTTGAGACCCTGTTCTGTTCTGTAATTCAGTTCCTGTGTAGCCAAGTTTACATTCCGTGTATTACTGATATCTTATGATGTTTCTTTTTCTGTGTGACTTATTTCAGTTAGAATCATCATACCTGAATCCACTCATTGTGCTGCTAAGGGCCTGATGACACAGATTTCATTGCTGAGTGATATTGCTTTGTAAGTAAATACCACAACTTCTTTATCCATTTTTCACTTTCTGCGATGTTGAACTTGTACTGTAAACGAGGTTCTTGTAAACAGAGCCGTTCCAAACTTTGGGGTGGCTGTGTCTTTTTGATTTTAATTTCCCTAAGTTATAGGACCATAAGTGGAAGTGCCCTAGGTTCTGTTGCTTTGTTTTTTAGATGTTTCAGGAAACACCATACACTTCTCCCCAGTGTCTGTTGGCAATTTACATCCCGCCCATCAGCATAACAAGGCTCCCAGTTCTCCATGGCCTGTCCTGCCTTTCTGGATTTTACACTTTTTTCAGATGGCCCTTTTGACCGGGGGGAAGTGAGACTTCATTGTAGTGCAGATTTCCTTTGCAAGCTTGCTTGGTTGGCCAAAAAGGGCGTATGCGTTTTTTCCTGAATATATTCAGGAAAAAACGCATACGCCCTTTTTGGCCAAGTGCATCATTGTGGACGTTCTGCCTCTTTTCCTATGCTTTCAATGCAATTTCGGTCTACCTCCTGAAATCGGTTTCCAGCAATTCTGCCCCGCTTTCAAGTCCTCTTGGCAGCCTTACTTCAGTCTATTTTTGGACGATAGCTGTCATTTATAACTCTGCAGGTTTGTGAATTACAGTGCCCCTGAGCTCCTTTCTTCAACTCGCTTTCTTGTGACATGTCCTCAACACCGCAGGATGGCTTCAGGCCCTAATCTGGTCTGGCACGGCACACTGAGCCTTTGGTTATTTCCTCTTCCTGGTGGGAAATGAGAGATAAATTTGCCCGTCCAGACACCTCTAGCTAGCCTCTCATTGGTTCTCGCTATTCCTGTTCATCTTCCGCAGAAATTGCAAACTGAGCCAAACAGGAGGTTAAAGGCGCTGACTCTCCAAGTTGGGAGAGTGTTAGTAAAGCGTCTGCAATGTTGCACCCGAGTACCAGGGGAGGAAAACTGAGACATATTTGAACACGTCTCCCGTTCACATGGTTGATCATACTTGGGTTCCACATGCATGTTTTAGCTGAAGGAAGAATACCTTAAACCTGGAGAGTTGAGACCCGTGCAATGGGTACCATGCAATATGACTTCAAAGGGTCTTCATTTGCTAACTGTACCTCTCCAATCCTATCACTGCTGCGTTTATGACCCTGTACACACGCTTGATTCTCTTTTGGAGACATAGCAATCCATAGGTTTTACGATACTTACTAGTCAGGTACATTTTTAGGCGTTTAATATGCGGTGTTGAGTCCATTTCGTTGAGCAAGGAGTAGCTCTTGTCTATTCCATATTTGACTTAAGGAACTTTATCTGTGCTCATTTCAATCTCTGGTTTTATGCAGCACCCCAACTCACCTTTCCCCTTAAGCAAGCATAAGTTGGTTTTCTAAATTTGAGACCCTGTTCTGTTTTGGAATGCAGTACCTGTGTAGCCAAGTTTACATTCCATGTATTAGTGATATCTTATGATGTTTCTTTTTCTGTGTGACTTATTTCAGTTAGAATCATCGTACCTGAATCCACTCATTATGCTGCTACGGGCCTGATGACATAGATTTCATTGCTGAGTGATACTGCATTGTAAGTAAATACCACAAGTTCTTTATCCATTTTTCACTTTCTGCGATGTTGAACTTGTACTGTAAACGAGGTTCTTGTAACAGAGGCGTCCCAAACTTTGGGGTGGCTGTGTCTTTTTGATTTTAATTTCCCTAAGCTATAGGACCATAAGTGGAAGTGCCCTAGGCTCTGTTGCTTTGTTTTTTAGATGTTTCAGGAAACACCATACACTTCTCCTGAGTGTCTGTTGGCAATTTACATCCCGCCCATCAGCATAACAAGGCTCCCAGTTCTCCATGGCCTGTCCTGCCTTTCTGGGTTTTACACTTTTTTCAGATGGCCCTTTTGACCGGGGGGAAGTGAGACTTCATTGTAGTGCAGATTTCCTTTGCAAGCTTGCTTGGTTGGCCAAAAAGGGCGTATGCGTTTTTTCCTGAATATATTCAGGAAAAAACGCATACGCCCTTTTGGCAAAGTGCATCATTGTGGACGTTCTGCCTCTTTTCCTATGCTTTCAATGCAATTCCAGTCTACCTCCTGAAATCGGTATCCTGCAATTCTGCCCCGCTTTCAAGTCCTCTTGGCAGCCTTACTTCAGTCTATTTTTGGACGATAGCTGTCATTTATAACTCTGCAGGTTTGTGAATTACAGTGCCCCTGAGCTCCTTTCTTCAACTCGCTTTCTTTTGAGCTGGCCGCAACACCGCAGGATGGCTTCAGGCCCTAATCTGGTTCCGGCCTGGCATGCTGAGCCTTTGGTTATTTCCTCTTCCTGGTGGGAAATGAGAGTTAAATTTGCCCGTCCAGACACCTCCAGCTAGTCTCTCATTGGTTCTCCCTATTCCTGTTCATCTTCCGCAGAAATTGCAAACTGGGCCAAATAGGAGCTTAAAGGCACTGACTGTCCAAGTGGGGAGAGTGTTAGTAAAGCGTCTGGAATGTTGCACCCGAGTACCAGGGTATGAAAACTGAGACATATTTGAACACGTCTCCCGATCACACGGTTGATCATACTCTGGGTTCCACATGCATGTTTTAGCTGAAGGAAGAATACCTTACCCTGGAGAGTTGATACCCGTGGAATGGGTACCATGCAATATGACTTCAAAGGGTCTTCATTTGCTCACCGAACCTCTCCAATCCTATCACTGCTGCGTTTATGCCCCTGTACACATGCTTGATTCTCTTTTGGAGACATAGCAATCCATAGGTTTTAAGATACTTACTAGTCAGGTACATTCTTAGGCGTTTAATATGCGGTGTTGAGTCCATTTCGTTGAGCAAAGAGTAGCTCTTGTCTATTCCATATTTGACTTAAGGAACTTTATCTGTGCTCATTTCAATCTCTGGTTTTATGCAGCACCCCAACTCACCTTTACCCTTAAGCAAGAGTAAGTTGGTTTTCTAAATTTGAGACCCTGTTCTGTTCTGTAATTCAGTTCCTGTGTAGCCAAGTTTCCATTCCGTGTATTACTGATATCTTATGATGTTTCTTTTTCTGTGTGACTTATTTCAGTTAGAATCATCATACCTGAATCCACTCATTGTGCTGCTAAGGGCCTGATGACACAGATTTCATTGCTGAGTGATATTGCTTTGTAAGTAAATACCACAACTTCTTTATCCATTTTTCACTTTCTGCGATGTTGAACTTGTACTGTAAACGAGGTTCTTGTAAACAGAGCCGTTCCAAACTTTGGCGTGGCTGTGTCTTTTTGATTTTAATTTCCCTAAGCTATAGGACCATAAGTGGAAGTGCCCTAGGTTCTGTTGCTTTGTTTTTTAGATGTTTCAGGAAACACCATACACTTCTCCCGAGTGGTTGTTGGCAATTTACATCCCGCCCATCAGCATAACAAGGCACCCAGTTCTCCATGGCCTGTCCGGCCTTTCTGGATTTTACACTTTTTTCAGATGGCCCTTTTGACCGGGGGGAAGTGAGACTTCATTGTAGTGCAGATTTCCTTTGCAAGCTTGCTTGGTTGGCCAAAAAGGGCGTATGCGTTTTTTCCTGAATATATTCAGGAAAAAACGCATACGCCCTTTTTGGCCAAGTGCATCATTGTGGACGTTCTGCCTCTTTTCCTATGCTTTCAATGCAATTCCAGTCTACCTCCTGAAATCGGTTTCCTGCAATTCTGCCCCGCTTTCAAGTCCTCTTGGCAGCCTTACTTCAGTCTATTTTTGGACGATAGCTGTCATTTATAACTCTGCAGGTTTGTGAATTACAGTGCCCCTGAGCTCCTTTCTTCAACTCGCTTTCTTGTGACCTGGCCGCAACACCGCAGGATGGCTTCAGGCCCTAATCTGGTTCCGGCCCGGCATGCTGAGCCTTTGGTTAATTCCTCTTCCTGGTGGGAAATGAGAGTTAAATTTGCCCGTCCAGACACCTCCAGCTAGTCTCTCATTGGTTCTCGCTATTCCTGTTCATCTTCCGCAGAAATTGCAAACTGGGCCAAACAGGAGGTTAAAGGCACTGAGTCTCCAAGTCGGGAGAGTGTTAGTAAAGCGTCTGGAATGTTGCACCCTAGTACCAGGGTACAAAAACTGAGACATATTTGAACACGTCTCCCGTTCACATGGTTGATCATACTCTGGGTTCCACATGCATGTTTTAGCTGAAGGAAGAATACCTTAAACCTGGAGAGTTGAGACCCGTGCAATGGGTACCATGCAATATGACTTGAAAGGGTCTTCATTTGCTCACCGAACCTCTCCAATCCTATCACTGCTGCGTTTATGCCCCTGTACACATGCTTGATTCTCTTTTGGAGACATAGCAATCCATAGGTTTTAAGATGCTTACTAGTCAGGTACATTCTTAGGCGTTTAATATGCGGTGTTGAGTCCATTTCATTGAGCAAGGAGTAGCTCTTGTCTATTCCATATTTGGCTTAAGGAAATTTATCTGTGCTCATTTCAATCTCTGGTTTTATGCAGCACCCCAACTCACCTTTCCCCTTAAGCAAGCATAAGTTGGTTTTCTAAATTTGAGACCCTGTTCTGTTCTGTAATTCAGTTCCTGTGTAGCCAAGTTTACATTCCGTGTATTACTGATATCTTATGATGTTTCTTTTTCTGTGTGACTTATTTCAGTTAGAATCATCATACCTGAATCCACTCATTGTGCTGCTAAGGGCCTGATGACACAGATTTCATTGCTGAGTGATATTGCTTTGTAAGTAAATACCACAACTTCTTTATCCATTTTTCACTTTCTGTGATGTTGAAGTTGTACTGTAAACAAGGTTCTTGTAAACAGAGCCGTTCCAAACTTTGGTGTGGCTGTGTCTTTTTGATTTTAAATTCCCTAAGCTATAGGACCATAAGTGGAAGTGCCCTAGGCCTTGTTGCTTTGTTTTTTAGATGTTTCAGGAAACACCATACATTTCTCCCCAGTGGTTGTTGGCAATTTACATCCCGCCCTTCAGCATAACAAGGCTCCCAGTTCTCCATGGCCTGTCCTGCCTTTCTGGATTTTACACTTTTTTCAGATGGCCCTTTTGACCGGGGGGAAGTGAGACTTCATTGTAGTGCAGATTTCCTTTGCAAGCTTGCTTGGTTGGCCAAAAAGGGCGTATGCGTTTTTTCCTGAATATATTCAGGAAAAAACGCATACGCCCTTTTTGGCCAAGTGCATCATTGTGGACGTTCTGCCTCTTTTCCTATGCTTTCAATGCAATTCCAGTCTACCTCCTGAAATCGGTTTCCTGAAATTCTGCCCCGCTTTCAAGTCCTCTTGGCAGCCTTACTTCAGTCTATTTTCGGACGATAGCTGTCATTTATAACTCTGCAGGTTTGTGAATTACAGTGCCCCTGAGCTCCTTTCTTCAACTCGCTTTCTTGTGACCTGGCCGAAACACCGCAGGATGGCTTCAGGCCCTAATCTGGTTCCGGCCGGCATGCTGAGCCTTTGGTTAATTCCTCTTCCTGGTGGGAAATGAGAGTTAAATTTGCCCGTCCAGACACCTCCAGCTAGCCTCTCATTGGTTCTCGCTATTCCTGTTCATCTTCCGCAGAAATTGCAAACTGGGCCAAACAGGAGGTTAAAGGGACAGACTCTCCAAGTCGGGAGAGTGTTAGTAAAGCGTCTGGAATGTTGCACCCGAGTACCAGGGGAGGAAAATTGAGACATATTTGAACACGTCTCCCGTTCACATGGTTGATCATACTCTGGGTTCCACATGCATGTTTTAGCTGAAGGAAGAATACCTTAAACCTGGAGAGTTGAGACCCGTGTAATGGGTACCATGCAATATGACTTGAAAGGGTCTTCATTTGCTCACCGAACCTCTCCAATCCTATCACTGCTGCGTTTATGCCCCTGTACACATGCTTGATTCTCTTTTGGAGACGTAGCAATCCATAGGTTTTAAGATACTTACTAGTCAGGTACATTCTTAGGCGTTTAATATGGGGTTTTGAGTCCATTTCGTTGAGCAAGGAGTAGCTCTTGTCTATTCCATATTTGACTTAAGGAACTTTATCTGTGCTCATTTCAATCTCTGGTTTTATGCAGCACCCCAACTCACCTTTCCCCTTAAGCAAGCATAAGTTGGTTTTCTAAATTTGAGACCCTGTTCTGTTCTGTAATTCAGTTCCTGTGTAGCCAAGTTTACATTCCGTGTATTACTGATATCTTATGATGTTTCTTTTTCTGTGTGACTTATTTCAGTTAGAATCATCATACCTGAATCCACTCATTGTGCTGCTAAGGGCCTTGTGACACAGATTTCATTGCTGAGTGATATTGCTTTGTAAGTAAATACCACAACTTCTTTATCCATTTTTCACTTTCTGCGATGTTGAACTTGTACTGTAAACGAGGTTCTTGTAAACAGAGCTGTTCCAAACTTTGGGGTGGCTGTGTCTTTTTGATTTTAATTTCCCTAAGCTATAGGACCATAAGTGGCAGTGCCCTAGTCTCTGTTGCTTTGTTTTTTAGATGTTTCAGGAAACACCATACACTTTTCCCAAGTGTCTGTTGGCAATTTACATCCCGCCCATCAGCATAACAAGGCTCCCAGTTCTCCATGGCCTGTCCTGCCTTTCTGGATTTTACACTTTTTTCAGATGGCCCTTTTGACCGGGGGGAAGTGAGACTTCATTGTAGTGCAGATTTCCTTTGCAAGCTTGCTTGGTTGGCCAAAAAGGGCGTATGCGTTTTTTCCTGAATATATTCAGGAAAAAACGCATACGCCCTTTTTGGCCAAGTGCATCATTGTGGACGTTCTGCCTCTTTTCCTATGCTTTCAATGCAATTCCAGTCTACCTCCTGAAATCGGTTTCCTGCAATTCTGCCCCACTTTCAAGTCCTCTTGGCAGCCTTACTTCAGTCTATTTTTGGACGATAGCTGTCATTTATAACTCTGCAGGTTTGTGAATTACAGTGCCCCTGAGCTCCTTTCTTCAACTCGCTTTCTTTTGAGCTGGCCGCAACACCGCACGATGGCTTCAGGCCCTAATCTGGTTCCGGTACGGCACGCTGAGCCTTTGGTTAATTCCTCTTCCTGGTGGGAAATGAGAGTTAAATTTGCCCGTCCAGACACCTCCAGCTAGCCTCTCATTGGTTCTCGCTATTCCTGTTCATCTTCCGCAGAAATTGCAAACTGGGCCAACAGGAGGTTAAAGGCGCTGACTCTCCCAGTGGGGAGAGTGTTAGTAAAGCGTCTGGAATGTTGCACCCGAGTACCAGGGTATGAAAACTGAGACATATTTGAACACATCTCCCGATCACATGGTTGATCATACTCTATGTTACACATGCATGTTTTAGCGGAAGGAAGAATACCTACAACCGGGGTAGTTGAAACCCGTGGAATGGGTACCATGCAATATGACTTCAAAGGGTCTTCATTTGCTCACCGAACCTCTCCAATCCTATCACTGCTGCGTTTATGTCCCTGTACACATGCTTGATTCTCTTTCGGAGACATAGCAATCCATAGGTTTTAAGATACTTACTAGTCAGGTACATTCTTAGGCGTTTAATATGGGGTTTTGAGTCCATTTCGTTGAGCAAGGAGTAGCTCTTGTCTATTCCATATTTGGCTTAAGGAACTTTATCTGTGCTCATTTCAATCTCTGGTTTTATGCAGCACCCCAACTCACCTTTCCCCTTAAGCAAGCATAAGGTGGTTTTCTAAATTTGAGACCCTGTTCTGTTCTGTAATTCAGTTCCTGTGTAGCCAAGTTTACATTCCGTGTATTACTGATATCTTATGATGTTTCTTTTTCTGTGTGACTTATTTCAGTTAGAATCATCATACCTGAATCCACTCATTGTGCTGCTAAGGGCCTGATGACACAGATTTCATTGCTGAGTGTTATTGCTTTGTAAGTAAATACCACAACTTCTTTATCCATTTTTCACTTTCTGCGATGTTGAACTTGTACTGTAAACGAGGTTCTTGTAAACAGAGGCGTCCCAAACTTTGGGGTGGCTGTGTCTTTTTGATTTTAATTTCCCTAAGCTATAGGACCATAAGTGGCAGTGCCCTAGTCTCTGTTGCTTTGTTTTTTAGATGTTTCAGGAAACACCATACACTTCTCCCGAGTGTCTGTTGGCAATTTACATCCCGCCCATCAGCATAACAAGGCTCCCAGTTCTCCATGGCCTGTCCTGCCTTTCTGGATTTTACACTTTTTTCAGATGGCCCTTTTGACCGGGGGGAAGGGAGACTTCATTGTAGTGCAGATTTCCTTTGCAAGCTTGCTTGGTTGGCCAAAAAGGGCGTATGCGTTTTTTCCTGAATATATTCAGGAAAAAACGCATACGCCCTTTTTGGCCAAGTGCATCATTGTGGACGTTCTGCCTCTTTTCCTATGCTTTCAATGCAATTCCAGTCTACCTCCTGAAATCGGTTTCCTGCAATTCTGCCCCGCTTTCAAGTCCTCTTGGCAGCCTTACTTCAGTCTATTTTTGGACGATAGCTGTCATTTATAACTCTGCAGGTTTGTGAATTACAGAGCCCCTGAGCTCCTTTCTTCAACTCGTTTTCTTGTGACCTGGCCGCAACACCGCAGGATGGCTTCAGGCCCTAATCTGGTTCCGGCCCAGCATGCTGAGCCTTTGGTTAATTCCTCTTCCTCTTGGGAAATGAGAGTTAAATTTGCCCGTCCAGACACCTCCAGCTAGCCTCTCATTGGTTCTCGCTATTCCTGTTCATCTTCCGCAGAAATTGCAAACTGGGCCAACAGGAGGTTAAAGGGACTGACTCTCCAAGTCGGGAGAGTGTTAGTAAAGCGTCTGGAATGTTGCACCCGAGTACCAGGGGGGGAAAACTGAGATATATTTGAACACGTCTCCCGTTCACATGGTTGATCATACTCTAGGTTCCATATGCATGTTTTAGCTGAAGGAAGAATACCTTAAACCTGGAGAGTTGAGACCCGTGTAATGGGTACCATGCAATATGACTTCAAAGGGTCTTCATTTGCTCACGAACCTCTCCAATCCTATCACTGCTGCGTTTATGCCCCTGTACACATGCTTGATTCTCTTTCGGAGACATAGCAATCCATAGGTTTTAAGATACTTACTAGTCAGGTACATTCTTAGGCATTTAATATGGGGTGTTGAGTCCATTTCGTTGAGCAAGGAGTAGCTCTTGTCTATTCCATATTTGGCTTAAGGAAATTTATCTGTGCTCATTTCAATCTCTGGTTTTATGCAGCACCCCAACTCACCTTTCCCCTTAAGCAAGCATAAGGTGGTTTTCTAAATTTGAGACCCTGTTCTGTTCTGTAATTCAGTTCCTGTGTAGCCAAGATTACATTCCGTGTATTACTGATATCTTATGATGTTTCTTTTTCTGTGTGATTTATTTCAGTTAGAATCATCATACCTGAATCCACTCATTGTGCTGCTAAGGGCCTGATGACACAGATTTCATTGCTGAGTGATATTGCTTTGTAAGTAAATACCACACCTTGTTTATCCATTTTTCACTTTCTGTGATGTTGAACTTGTACTGTAAACGAGGTTCTTGTAAACAGAGCCGTTCCAAACTTTGGGGTGGCTGTGTCTTTTTGATTTTAATTTCCCTAAGCTATAGGACCATAAGTGGAAGTGCCCTAGGCTCTGTTGCTTTGTTTTTTAGATGTTTCAGGAAACACCATACACTTCTCCCGAGTGTTTGTTGGCAATTTACATCCCGCCCATCAGCATAACAAGGCTCCCAGTTCTCCATGGCCTGTCCCGCCTTTCTGGATTTTACACTTTTTTCAGATGGCCCTTTTGACCGGGGGGAAGTGAGACTTCATTGTAGTGCAGATTTCCTTTGCAAGCTTGCTTGGTTGGCCAAAAAGGGCGTATGCGTTTTTTCCTGAATATATTCAGGAAAAAACGCATACGCCCTTTTTGGCCAAGTGCATCATTGTGGACGTTCTGCCTCTTTTCCTATGCTTTCAATGCAATTCCAGTCTACCTCCTGAAATCGGTTTCCTGCAATTCTGCCCCGCTTTCAAGTCCTCTTGGCAGCCTTACTTCAGTCTATTTTTGGACGATAGCTGTCATTTATAACTCTGCAGGTTTGTGAATTACAGTGCCCCTGAGCTCCTTTCTTCAACTCGCTTTCTTGTGACCTGGCCGCAACACCGCAGGATGGCTTCAGGCCCTAATCTGGTTCCGGCACGGCATGCTGAGCCTTTGGTTAATTCCTCTTCCTGGTGGGAAATGAGAGTTAAATTTGCCCGTCCAGACACCTCCAGCTAGTCTCTCATTGGTTCTCGCTATTCCTGTTCATCTTCCGCAGAAATTGCAAACTGGGCCAAACAGGAGGTTAAAGGGACTGACTCTCCAAGTCGGGAGAGTGTTAGTAAAGCGTCTGGAATGTTGCACCCTAGTACCAGGGTACGAAAACTGAGACATATTTGAACACGTCTCCCGATCAAATGGTTGATCATACTCTAGGTTCCACATGCATGTTTTAGCTGAAGGAAGAATACCTTAAACCTGGGTAGTTGAAACCCGTGGAATGGGTACCATGCAATATGACTTCAAAGGGTCTTCATTTGCTCACCGAACCTCTCCAATCCTATCACTGCTGCGTTTATGCCCCTGTACACATGCTTGATTCTCTTTTGGAGACATAGCAATCCATAGCATTTAAGATACTTACTAGTGAGGTACATTCTTAGGCGTTTAATATGCGGTGTTGAGTCCATTTCGTTGAGCAAGGAGTAGCTCTTGTCTATTCCATATTTGGCTTAAGGAACTTTATCTGTGCTCATTTCAATCTCTGGTTTTATGCAGCAACCCAACTCACCTTTCCCCTTAAGCAAGCATAAGTTGGTTTTCTAAATTTGAGAACCTGTTCTGTTTTGGAATTCAGTTCCTGTGTAGCCAAGTTTACATTCCGTGTATTAGTGATATCTTATGATGTTTCTTTTTCTGTGTGATTTATTTCAGTTAGAATCATCGTACCTGAATCTACTCATTATGCTGCTACGGGCCTGATGACATAGATTTCATTGCTGAGTGATACTGCATTGTACGTAAGTACCACAAGTTCTTTATCCATTTTTCACTTTCTGTGATATTGAACTTGTACGGTAAACGAGATTCTTGTAAACAGAGGCGTCCCAAACTTTGGGGTGGCTGTGTCTTTTTGATTTTAATTTCCCTAAGCTATAGGACCATAAGTGGAAGTGCCCTAGGCTCTGTTGCTTTGTTTTTTAGATGTTTCAGGAAACACCATACACTTCTCCCCAGTGGTTGTTGGCAATTTACATCCCGCCCATCAGCATAACAAGGCTCCCAGTTCTCCATGGCCTGTCCTGCCTTTCTGGATTTTACACTTTTTTCAGATGGCCCTTTTGACCGGGGGGAAGTGAGATTTCATTGTAGTGCAGATTTCCTTTGCAAGCTTGCTTGGTTGGCCAAAAAGGGCGTATGCGTTTTTTCCTGAATATATTCAGGAAAAAACGCATACGCCCTTTTTGTCCAAGTGCATCATTGTGGACGTTCTGCCTCTTTTCCTATGCTTTCAATGCAATTCCAGTCTACCTCCTGAAATCGGTTTCCTGCAATTCTGCCCCGTTTTCAAGTCCTCTTGGCAGCCTTACTTCAGTTTATTTTTGGACGATAGCTGTCATTTATAACTCTGCAGGTTTGTGAATTACAGTTCCCCTGAGCTCCTTTCTTCAACTCGCTTTCTTGTGACCTGGCCGCAACACCGCAGGATGGCTTCAGGCCCTAATCTGGTTCTGGCCCGGCACGCTGAGCCTTTGGTTAATTCCTCTTCCTGGTGGGAAATGAGAGTTAAATTTGCCCGTCCAGACACCTCCAGCTAGCCTCTCATTGGTTCTCGCTATTCCTGTTCATCTTCCGCAGAAATTGCAAACTGGGCCAACAGGAGGTTAAAGGGACAGACTCTCCAACTCGGGAGAGTGTTAGTAAAGCGTCTGGAATGTTGCACCCGAGTACCAGGGGGGGGAAAACTGAGATATATTTGAACACGTCTCCCGTTCACATGGTTGATCATACTCTAGGTTCCATATGCATGTTTTAGCTGAAGGAAGAATACCTTAAACCTGGAGAGTTGAGACCCGTGTAATGGGTACCATGCAATATGACTTCAAAGGGTCTTCATTTGCTCACGAACCTCTCCAATCCTATCACTGCTGCGTTTATGCCCCTGTACACATGCTTGATTCTCTTTCGGAGACATAGCAATCCATAGGTTTTAAGATACTTACTAGTCAGGTACATTCTTAGGCATTTAATATGGGGTGTTGAGTCCATTTCGTTGAGCAAGGAGTAGCTCTTGTCTATTCCATATTTGGCTTAAGGAAATTTATCTGTGCTCATTTCAATCTCTGGTTTTATGCAGCACCCCAACTCACCTTTACCCTTAAGCAAGCATAAGGTGGTTTTCTAAATTTGAGACCCTGTTCTGTTCTGTAATTCAGTTCCTGTGTAGCCAAGATTACATTCCGTGTATTACTGATATCTTATGATGTTTCTTTTTCTGTGTGATTTATTTCAGTTAGAATCATCATACCTGAATCCACTCATTGTGATGCTAAGGGCCTGATGACACAGATTTCATTGCTGAGTGATATTGCTTTGTAAGTAAATACCACACCTTGTTTATCCATTTTTCACTTTCTGTGATGTTGAACTTGTACTGTAAACGAGGTTCTTGTAAACAGAGCCGTTCCAAACTTTGGGGTGGCTGTGTCTTTTTGATTTTAATTTCCCTAAGCTATAGGACCATAAGTGGAAGTGCCCTAGGCTCTGTTGCTTTGTTTTTTAGATGTTTCAGGAAACACCATACACTTCTCCCAAGTGTCTGTTGGCAATTTACATCCCGCCCATCAGCATAACAAGGCTCCCATTTCTCCATGGCCTGTCCCGCCTTTCTGGATTTTACACTTTTTTCAGATGGCCCTTTTGACCGGGGGGAAGTGAGACTTCATTGTAGTGCAGATTTCCTTTGCAAGCTTGCTTGGTTGGCCAAAAAGGGCGTATGCGTTTTTTCCTGAATATATTCAGGAAAAAACGCATACGCCCTTTTTGGCCAAGTGCATCATTGTGGACGTTCTGCCTCTTTTCCTATGCTTTCAATGCAATTCCAGTCTACCTCCTGAAATCGGTTTCCTGCAATTCTGCCCCGCTTTCAAGTCCTCTTGGCAGCCTTACTTCAGTCTATTTTTGGACGATAGCTGTCATTTATAACTCTGCAGGTTTGTGAATTACAGTGTCCCTGAGCTCCTTTCTTCAACTCGCTTTCTTGTGACCTGGCCGCAACACCGCAGGATGGCTTCAGGCCCTAATCTGGTTCCGGCCCGGCATGCTGAGCCTTTGGTTAATTCCTCTTCCTGGTGGGAAATGAGAGTTAAATTTGCCCGTCCAGACACCTCCAGCTAGTCTCTCATTGGTTCTCGCTATTCCTGTTCATCTTCCGCAGAAATTGCAAACTGGGCCAAACAGGAGGTTAAAGGGACTGACTCTCCAAGTCGGGAGAGTGTTAGTAAAGCGTCTGGAATGTTGCACCCTAGTACCAGGGTACGAAAACTGAGACATATTTGAACACGTCTCCCGATCAAATGGTTGATCATACTCTAGGTTCCACATGCATGTTTTAGCTGAAGGAAGAATACCTTAAACCTGGGTAGTTGAAACCCGTGGAATGGGTACCATGCAATATGACTTCAAAGGGTCTTCATTTGCTCACCGAACCTCTCCAATCCTATCACTGCTGCGTTTATGCCCCTGTACACATGCTTGATTCTCTTTTGGAGACATAGCAATCCATAGCATTTAAGATACTTACTAGTGAGGTACATTCTTAGGCGTTTAATATGCGGTGTTGAGTCCATTTCGTTGAGCAAGGAGTAGCTCTTGTCTATTCCATATTTGGCTTAAGGAACTTTATCTGTGCTCATTTCAATCTCTGGTTTTATGCAGCAACCCAACTCACCTTTCCCCTTAAGCAAGCATAAGTTGGTTTTCTAAATTTGAGAACCTGTTCTGTTTTGGAATTCAGTTCCTGTGTAGCCAAGTTTACATTCCGTGTATTAGTGATATCTTATGATGTTTCTTTTTCTGTGTGATTTATTTCAGTTAGAATCATCATACCTGAATCTACTCATTATGCTGCTACGGGCCTGATGACATAGATTTCATTGCTGAGTGATACTGCATTGTACGTAAGTACCACAAGTTCTTTATCCATTTTTCACTTTCTGTGATATTGAACTTGTACGGTAAACGAGATTCTTGTAAACAGAGGCGTCCCAAACTTTGGGGTGGCTGTGTCTTTTTGATTTTAATTTCCCTAAGCTATAGGACCATAAGTGGAAGTGCCCTAGGCTCTGTTGCTTTGTTTTTTAGATGTTTCAGGAAACACCATACACTTCTCCCCAGTGGTTGTTGGCAATTTACATCCCGCCCATCAGCATAACAAGGCTCCCAGTTCTCCATGGCCTGTCCTGCCTTTCTGGATTTTACACTTTTTTCAGATGGCCCTTTTGACTGGGGGGAAATGAGATTTCATTGTAGTGCACATTTCCTTTGCAAGCTTGCTTGGTTGGCCAAAAAGGGCGTATGCGTTTTTTCCTGAATATATTCAGGAAAAAACGCATACGCCCTTTTTGGCCAAGTGCATCATTGTGGACGTTCTGCCTCTTTTCCTATGCTTTCAATGCAATTCCAGTCTACCTCCTGAAATCGGTTTCCTGCAATTCTGCCCCGTTTTCAAGTCCTCTTGGCAGCCTTACTTCAGTTTATTTTTGGACGATAGCTGTCATTTATAACTCTGCAGGTTTGTGAATTACAGTTCCCCTGAGCTCCTTTCTTCAACTCGCTTTCTTGTGACCTGGCCGAAACACCGCAGGATAGCTTCAGGCCCTAATCTGGTTCTGGCCCGGCACGCTGAGCCTTTGGTTAATTCCTCTTCCTGGTGGGAAATGAGAGTTAAATTTGCCCGTCCAGACACCTCCAGCTAGCCTCTCATTGGTTCTCGCTATTCCTGTTCATCTTCCGCAGAAATTGCAAACTGGGCCAACAGGAGGTTAAAGGGACAGACTCTCCAACTCGGGAGAGTGTTAGTAAAGCGTCTGGAATGTTGCACCCGAGTACCAGGGGGGGGAAAACTGAGATATATTTGAACACGTCTCCCGTTCACATGGTTGATCATACTCTAGGTTCCATATGCATGTTTTAGCTGAAGGAAGAATACCTTAAACCTGGAGAGTTGAGACCCGTGTAATGGGTACCATGCAATATGACTTCAAAGGGTCTTCATTTGCTCACCGAACCTCTCCAATCCTATCACTGCTGCGTTTATGCCCCTGTACACACGCTTGATTCACTTTTGGAGACATAGCAATCCATAGGTTTTAAGATACTTACTAGTCAGGTACATTCTTAGGCGTTTAATATGCGGTGTTGAGTCCATTTCGTTGAGCAAGGAGTAGCTCTTGTCTATTCCATATTTGGCTTAAGGAACTTTATCTGTGCTCATTTCAATCTCTGGTTTTATGCAGCACCCCAACTCACCTTTCCCCTTAAGCAAGCATAAGTTGGTTTTCTAAATTTGAGACCCTGTTCTGTTCTGTAATTCAGTTCCTGTGTAGCCAAGTTTCCATTCCGTGTATTACTGATATCTTATGATGTTTCTTTTTCTGTGTGACTTATTTCAGTTAGAATCATCATACCTGAATCCACTCATTGTGCTGCTAAGGGCCTGATGACACAGATTTCATTGCTGAGTGATATTGCTTTGTAAGTAAATACCACAACTTCTTTATCCATTTTTCACTTTCTGTGATGTTGAACTTGTACTGTAAACGAGGTTCTTGTAAACAGAGCCATCCCAAACTTTGGGGTGGCTGTGTCTTTTTGATTTTAATTTCCCTAAGCTATAGGACCATAAGTGGAAGTGCCCTAGGCTCTGTTGCTTTGTTTTTTAGATGTTTCAGGAAACACCATACACTTCTCCGGAGTGTTTGTTGGCAATTTACATCCCGCCCATCAGCATAACAAGGCTCCCAGTTCTCCATGGCCTGTCCGGCCTTTCTGGATTTTACACTTTTTTCAGATGGCCCTTTTGACCGGGGGGAAGTGAGACTTCATTGTAGTGCAGATTTCCTTTGCAAGCTTGCTTGGTTGGCCAAAAAGGGCGTATGCGTTTTTTCCTGAATATATTCAGGAAAAAACGCATACGCCCTTTTTGGCCAAGTGCATCATTGTGGACGTTCTGCCTCTTTTCCTATGCTTTCAATGCAATTCCAGTCTACCTCCTGAAATCGGTTTCCTGCAATTCTGCCCCTCTTTCAAGTCCTCTTGGCAGCCTTACTTCAGTCTATTTTTGGACGATAGCTGTCATTTATAACTCTGCAGGTTTGTGAATTACAGTGCCCCTGAGCTCCTTTCTTCAACTCGCTTTCTTGTGACCTGGCCGCAACACCGCAGGATGGCTTCAGGCCCTAATCTGGTTCCGGCACGGCACGCTGAGCCTTTGGTTAATTCCTCCTCCTGGTGGGAAATGAGAGTTAAATTTGCCCGACCAGACACCTCC
Source organism: Delphinus delphis (assembly GCF_949987515.2). Classification (NCBI taxonomy): domain Eukaryota; kingdom Metazoa; phylum Chordata; class Mammalia; order Artiodactyla; family Delphinidae; genus Delphinus; species Delphinus delphis. Next base: position 321,476 of record NW_027192814.1, read on the forward strand.
AGCTAGTCTCTCATTGGTTCTCGCTATTCCTGTTCATCTTCCGCAGAAATTGCAAACTGGGCCAAACAGGAGGTTAAAGGGACTGACTCTCCAAGTGGGGAGAGTGTTAGTAAAGCGTCTGGAATGTTGCACCCTAGTACCAGGGTACGAAAACTGAGACATATTTGAACACGTCTCCCGATCAAATGGTTGATCATACTCTAGGTTCCACATGCATGTTTTAGCTGAAGGAAGAATACCTTAAACCTGGGTAGTTGAAACCCGTGGAATGGGTACCATGCAATATGACTTCAAAGGGTTTTCATTTGCTCACCGAACCTCTCCAATCCTATCACTGCTGCGTTTATGCCCCTGTACACATGCTTGATTCTCTTTCGGAGACAAAGCAATCCATAGCTTTTAAGATACTTACTAGTCAGGTACATTCTTAGGCGTTTAATATGCGGTGTTGAGTCCATTTCGTTGAGCAAGGAGTAGCTCTTGTCTATTCCATATTTGGCTTAAGGAACTTTATCTGTGCTCATTTCAATCTCTGGTTTTATGCAGCAACCCAACTCACCTTTCCCCTTAAGCAAGCATAAGTTGGTTTTCTAAATTTGGGAACCTGTTCTGTTTTGGAATTCAGTTCCTGTGTAGCCAAGTTTACATTCCGTGTATTAGTGATATCTTATGATGTTTCTTTTTCTGTGTGACTTATTTCAGTTAGAATCATCGTACCTGAATCTACTCATTATGCTGCTACAGGCCTGATGACATAGATTTCATTGCTGAGTGATACTGCATTGTACGTAAGTACCACAAGTTCTTTATCCATTTTTCACTTTCTGTGATATTGAACTTGTACGGTAAACGAGATTCTTGTAAACGGAGGCGTCCCAAACTTTGGGGTGGCTGTGTCTTTTTGATTTTAATTTCCCTAAGCTATAGGACCATAAGTGGAAGTGCCCTAGGCTCTGTTGCTTTGTTTTTTAGATGTTTCAGGAAACACCATACACTTCTCCCGAGTGTCTGTTGGCAATTTATATCCCGCCCATCAGCATAACAAGGCTCCCAGTTCTCCATGGCCTGTCCTGCCTTTCTGGATTTTACACTTTTTTCAGATGGCCCTTTTGACCGGGGGGAAGTGAGATTTCATTGTAGTGCAGATTTCCTTTGCAAGCTTGCTTGGTTGGCCAAAAAGTGCGTATGCGTTTTTTCCTGAATATATTCAGGAAAAAACGCATACGCACTTTTTGGCCAAGTGCATCATTGTGGACGTTCTGCCTCTTTTCCTATGCTTTCAATGCAATTCCAGTCTACCTCCTGAAATCGGTTTCCTGCAATTTTGCCCCGTTTTCAAGTCCTCTTGGCAGCCTTACTTCAGTTTATTTTTGGACGATAGCTGTCATTTATAACTCTGCAGGTTTGTGAATTACAGTGTCCCTGAGCTCCTTTCTTCAACTCGCTTTCTTGTGACCTGGCCGAAACACCGCAGGATGGCTTCAGGCCCTAATCTGGTTCTGGCCCGGCACGCTGAGCCTTTGGTTAATTCCTCTTCCTGGTGGGAAATGAGAGTTAAATTTGCCCGTCCAGACACCTCCAGCTAGTCTCTCATTGGTTCTCGCTATTCCTGTTCATCTTCCGCAGAAATTGCAAACTGGGCCAAACAGGAGGTTAAAGGGACTGACTCTCCAAGTCGGGAGAGTGTTAGTAAAGCGTCTGGAATGTTGCACCCGAGTACCAGGGTACGAAAACTGAGACATATTTGAACACGTCTCCCGATCAAATGGTTGATCATACTCTAGGTTCCACATGCATGTTTTAGCTGAAGGAAGAATACCTTAAACCTGGGTAGTTGAAACGCGTGGAATGGGTACCATGCAATATGACTTCAAAGGGTCTTCATTTGCTCACCGAACCTCTCCAATCCTATCACTGCTGCGTTTATGCCCCTGTACACATGCTTGATTCTCTTTCGGAGACATAGCAATCCATAGGTTTTAAGATACTTACTAGTCAGGTACATTCTTAGGCGTTTAATATGCGGTGTTGAGTCCATTTCGTTGAGCAAGGAGTAGCTCTTGTCTATTCCATATTTGACTTAAGGAACTTTATCTGTGCTCATTTCAATCTCTGGTTTTATGCAGCACCCCAACTCACCTTTACCCTTCAGCAAGCATAAGTTGGTTTTCTAAATTTGAGACCCTGTTCTGTTCTGTAATTCAGTTCCTGTGTAGCCAAGTTTACATTCCGTGTATTACTGATATCTTATGATGTTTCTTTTTCTGTGTGACTTATTTCAGTTAGAATCATCATACCTGAATCCACTCATTGTGCTGCTACGGGCCTGATGACATAGATTTCATTGCTGAGTGATATTGCTTTGTAAGTAAATACCACAACTTCTTTATCCATTTTTCACTTTCTGCGATGTTGAACTTGTACTTTAAACGAGGTTCTTGTAAACAGAGGCGTCCCAAACGTTGGGGTGGCTGTGTCTTTTTTTTTTTAATTTCCCTAAGCTATAGGACCATAAGTGGCTGTGCCCTAGGCTCTGTTGCTTTGTTTTTTAGATGTTTCAGGAAACACCATACACTTCTCCCAAGTGTCTGTTGGCAATTTACATCCCGCCCATCAGCATAACAAGGCTCCCAGTTCTCCATGGCCTGTCCTGCCTTTCTGGATTTTACACTTTTTTCAGATGGCCCTTTTGACCGGGGGGAAGTGAGACTTCATTGTAGTGCAGATTTCCTTTGCAAGCTTGCTTGGTTGGCCAAAAAGGGCGTATGCGTTTTTTCCTGAATATATTCAGGAAAAAACGCATACGCCCTTTTTGGCCAAGTGCATCATTGTGGACGTTCTGCCTCTTTTCCTATGCTTTCAATGCAATTCCAGTCTACCTCCTGAAATCGGGTTCCTGCAATCCTGTCCCGCTTTCAAGTCCTCTTGGCAGCCTTACTTCAGTATATTTTTGGACGATAGCTGTCATTTATTACTCTGCAGGTTTGTGAATTACAGTGCCCCTGAGCTCCTTTCTTCAACTCGCTTTCTTGTGACCTGGCCGCAACACCGCAGGATGGCTTCAGGCCCTAATCTGGTTCTGGCACGGCACGCTGAGCCTTTGGTTATTTCCTCCTCCTGGTGGGAAATGAGAGTTAAATTTGCCCGTCCAGACACCTCCAGCTAGCCTCTCATTGGTTCTCGCTATTCCTGTTCATCTTCCGCAGAAATTGCAAACTGGGCCAAACAGGAGATTAAAGGGACTGACTCTCCAAGTCGGGAGAGTGTTAGTGTAGCGTCTGGAATGTTGCACCCTAGTACCAGGGTACGAAAACTGAGACATATTTGAACACGTCTCCCAATCAAATGGTTGATCATACTCTAGGTTCCACATGCATGTTTTAGCTGAAGGAAGAATACCTTAAACCTGGGTAGTTGAAACCCGTGGTATGGGTACCATGCAATATGACTTCAAAGGGTCTTCATTTGCTCACCGAACCTCTCCAATCCTATCACTGCTGCGTTTATGCCCCTGTACACATGCTTGATTCTCTTTCGGAGACATAGCAATCCATAGGTTTTAAGATACTTACTAGTCAGGTACATTCTTAGGCGTTTAATATGCGGTGTTGAGTCCATTTCGTTGAGCAAGGAGTAGCTCTTGTCTATTCCATATTTGGCTTAAGGAACTTTATCTGTGCTCATTTCAATCTCTGGTTTTATGCAGCAACCCAACTCACCTTTCCCCTTAAGCAAGCATAAGTTGGTTTTCTAAATTTGAGAACCTGTTCTGTTTTGGAATTCAGTTCCTGTGTAGCCAAGTTTACATTCCGTGTATTAGTGATATCTTATGATGTTTCTTTTTCTGTGTGACTTATTTCAGTTAGAATCATCGTACCTGAATCTACTCATTATGTTGCTACGGGCCTGATGACATAGATTTCATTGCTGAGTGATACTGCATTGTACATAAGTACCACAATTTCTTTATCCATTTTTCACTTTCTGTGATATTGAACTTGTACGGTAAACGAGATTCTTGTAAACAGAGGCGTCCCAAACTTTGGGGTGGCTGTGTCTTTTTGATTTTAATTTCCCTAAGCTATAGGACCATAAGTGGAAGTGCCCTAGGCTCTGTTGCTTTGTTTTTTAGATGTTTCAGGAAACACCATACACTTCTCCCGAGTGTCTGTTGGCAATTTACATCCCGCCCATCAGCATAACAAGGCTCCCAGTTCTCCATGGCCTGTCCTGCCTTTCTGGATTTTACACTTTTTTCAGATGGCCCTTTTGACCGGGGGGAAGTGAGACTTCATTGTAGTGCAGATTTCCTTTGCAAGCTTGCTTGGTTGGCCAAAAAGGGCGTATGCGTTTTTTCCTGAATATATTCAGGAAAAAACGCATACGCCCTTTTTGGCCAAGTGCGTCATTGTGGACGTTCTGCCTCTTTTCCTATGCTTTCAATGCAATTCCAGTCTACCTCCTGAAATCGGTTTCCTGCAATTCTGCCCCGTTTTCAAGTCCTCTTGGCAGCCTTACTTCAGTATATTTTTGGACGATAGCTGTCATTTATAACTCTGCAGGTTTGTGAATTACAGTGCCCCTGAGCTCCTTTCTTCAACTCGCTTTCTTGTGACCTGGCCGAAACACCGCAGGATGGCTTCAGGCCCTAATCTGGTTCTGGCCCGGCACGCTGAGCCTTTGGTTAATTCCTCTTCCTGGTGGGAAATGAGAGTTAAATTTGCCCGTTCAGACACCTCCAGCTAGTCTCTCATTGGTTCTCGCTATTCCTGTTCATCTTCCACAGAAATTGCAAACTGGGCCAAACAGGAGGTTAAAGGCACTGACTCTCCAAGTCGGGAGAGTGTTAGTAAAGCGTCTGGAATGTTGCACCCGAGTACCTGGGTACGAAAACTGAGACATATTTGAACACGTCTCCCGATCAAATGGTTGATCATACTCTAGGTTCCACATGCATGTTTTAGGTGAAGGAAGAATCCCTTAAACCTGGGTAGTTGAAACCCGTGGAATGGGTACCATGCAATATGACTTCAAAGGGTCTTCATTTGCTCACCGAACCTCTCCAATCCTATCACTGCTGCGTTTATGCCCCTGTACACATGCTTGATTCTCTTTCGGAGACATAGCAATCCATAGGTTTTAAGATACTTACTAGTCAGGTACATTCTTAGGCGTTTAATATGCGGTGTTGAGTCCATTTCGTTGAGCAAGGCGTAGCTCTTGTTTATTCCATACTTGGCTTATGGAACTTTATCTGTGCTCATTTCAATCTCTGGTTTTATGCAGCACCCCAACTCACCTTTACCCTTAAGCAAGCATAAGTTGGTTTTCTAAATTTGAGAACCTGTTCTGTTCTGTAATTCAGTTCCTGTGTAGCCAAGTTTACATTCCGTGTATTACTGATATCTTATGATGTTTCTTTTTCTGTGTGACTTATTTCAGTTAGAATCATCATACCTGAATCCACTCATTGTGCTGCTAAGGGCCTGATGACACAGATTTCATTGCTGAGTGATATTGCTTTGTAAGTAAATACCACAACTTCTTTATCCATTTTTCACTTTCTGCGATGTTGAACTTGTACTGTAAACGAGGTTCTTGTAAACAGAGGCGTCCCAAACGTTGGGGTGGCTGTGTCTTTTTTTTTTTAATTTCCCTAAGCTATAGGACCATAAGTGGCTGTGCCCTAGGCTCTGTTGCTTTGTTTTTTAGATGTTTCAGGAAACACCATACACTTCTCCCAAGTGTCTGTTGGCAATTTACATCCCGCCCATCAGCATAACAAGGCTCCCAGTTCTCCATGGCCTGTCCTGCCTTTCTGGATTTTACACTTTTTTCAGATGGCCCTTTTGACCGGGGGGAAGTGAGACTTCATTGTAGTGCAGATTTCCTTTGCAAGCTTGCTTGGTTGGCCAAAAAGGGCGTATGCGTTTTTTCCTGAATATATTCAGGAAAAAACGCATACGCCCTTTTTGGCCAAGTGCATCATTGTGGACGTTCTGCCTCTTTTCCTATGCTTTCAATGCAATTCCAGTCTACCTCCTGAAATCGGGTTCCTGCAATCCTGTCCCGCTTTCAAGTCCTCTTGGCAGCCTTACTTCAGTATATTTTTGGACGATAGCTGTCATTTATTACTCTGCAGGTTTGTGAATTACAGTGCCCCTGAGCTCCTTTCTTCAACTCGCTTTCTTGTGACCTGGCCGCAACACCGCAGGATGGCTTCAGGCCCTAATCTGGTTCTGGCACGGCACGCTGAGCCTTTGGTTATTTCCTCCTCCTGGTGGGAAATGAGAGTTAAATTTGCCCGTCCAGACACCTCCAGCTAGCCTCTCATTGGTTCTCGCTATTCCTGTTCATCTTCCGCAGAAATTGCAAACTGGGCCAAACAGGAGATTAAAGGGACTGACTCTCCAAGTCGGGAGAGTGTTAGTGTAGCGTCTGGAATGTTGCACCCTAGTACCAGGGTACGAAAACTGAGACATATTTGAACACGTCTCCCAATCAAATGGTTGATCATACTCTAGGTTCCACATGCATGTTTTAGCTGAAGGAAGAATACCTTAAACCTGGGTAGTTGAAACCCGTGGTATGGGTACCATGCAATATGACTTCAAAGGGTCTTCATTTGCTCACCGAACCTCTCCAATCCTATCACTGCTGCGTTTATGCCCCTGTACACATGCTTGATTCTCTTTCGGAGACATAGCAATCCATAGGTTTTAAGATACTTACTAGTCAGGTACATTCTTAGGCGTTTAATATGCGGTGTTGAGTCCATTTCGTTGAGCAAGGAGTAGCTCTTGTCTATTCCATATTTGGCTTAAGGAACTTTATCTGTGCTCATTTCAATCTCTGGTTTTATGCAGCAACCCAACTCACCTTTCCCCTTAAGCAAGCATAAGTTGGTTTTCTAAATTTGAGAACCTGTTCTGTTTTGGAATTCAGTTCCTGTGTAGCCAAGTTTACATTCCGTGTATTAGTGATATCTTATGATGTTTCTTTTTCTGTGTGACTTATTTCAGTTAGAATCATCGTACCTGAATCTACTCATTATGTTGCTACGGGCCTGATGACATAGATTTCATTGCTGAGTGATACTGCATTGTACATAAGTACCACAATTTCTTTATCCATTTTTCACTTTCTGTGATATTGAACTTGTACGGTAAACGAGATTCTTGTAAACAGAGGCGTCCCAAACTTTGGGGTGGCTGTGTCTTTTTGATTTTAATTTCCCTAAGCTATAGGACCATAAGTGGAAGTGCCCTAGGCTCTGTTGCTTTGTTTTTTAGATGTTTCAGGAAACACCATACACTTCTCCCGAGTGTCTGTTGGCAATTTACATCCCGCCCATCAGCATAACAAGGCTCCCAGTTCTCCATGGCCTGTCCTGCCTTTCTGGATTTTACACTTTTTTCAGATGGCCCTTTTGACCGGGGGGAAGTGAGACTTCATTGTAGTGCAGATTTCCTTTGCAAGCTTGCTTGGTTGGCCAAAAAGGGCGTATGCGTTTTTTCCTGAATATATTCAGGAAAAAACGCATACGCCCTTTTTGGCCAAGTGCGTCATTGTGGACGTTCTGCCTCTTTTCCTATGCTTTCAATGCAATTCCAGTCTACCTCCTGAAATCGGTTTCCTGCAATTCTGCCCCGTTTTCAAGTCCTCTTGGCAGCCTTACTTCAGTATATTTTTGGACGATAGCTGTCATTTATAACTCTGCAGGTTTGTGAATTACAGTGCCCCTGAGCTCCTTTCTTCAACTCGCTTTCTTGTGACCTGGCCGAAACACCGCAGGATGGCTTCAGGCCCTAATCTGGTTCTGGCCCGGCACGCTGAGCCTTTGGTTAATTCCTCTTCCTGGTGGGAAATGAGAGTTAAATTTGCCCGTTCAGACACCTCCAGCTAGTCTCTCATTGGTTCTCGCTATTCCTGTTCATCTTCCACAGAAATTGCAAACTGGGCCAAACAGGAGGTTAAAGGCACTGACTCTCCAAGTCGGGAGAGTGTTAGTAAAGCGTCTGGAATGTTGCACCCGAGTACCTGGGTACGAAAACTGAGACATATTTGAACACGTCTCCCGATCAAATGGTTGATCATACTCTAGGTTCCACATGCATGTTTTAGGTGAAGGAAGAATCCCTTAAACCTGGGTAGTTGAAACCCGTGGAATGGGTACCATGCAATATGACTTCAAAGGGTCTTCATTTGCTCACCGAACCTCTCCAATCCTATCACTGCTGCGTTTATGCCCCTGTACACATGCTTGATTCTCTTTCGGAGACATAGCAATCCATAGGTTTTAAGATACTTACTAGTCAGGTACATTCTTAGGCGTTTAATATGCGGTGTTGAGTCCATTTCGTTGAGCAAGGCGTAGCTCTTGTTTATTCCATATTTGGCTTATGGAACTTTATCTGTGCTCATTTCAATCTCTGGTTTTATGCAGCACCCCAACTCACCTTTACCCTTAAGCAAGCATAAGTTGGTTTTCTAAATTTGAGACCCTGTTCTGTTCTGTAATTCAGTTCCTGTGTAGCCAAGTTTACATTCCGTGTATTACTGATATCTTATGATGTTTCTTTTTCTGTGTGACTTATTTCAGTTAGAATCATCATACCTGAATCCACTCATTGTGCTGCTAAGGGCCTGATGACACAGATTTCATTGCTGAGTGATATTGCTTTGTAAGTAAATACCACAACTTCTTTATCCATTTTTCACTTTCTGCGATGTTGAACTTGTACTGTAAACGAGGTTCTTGTAAACAGAGCCGTTCCAAACTTTGGGGTGGCTGTGTCTTTTTGATTTTAATTTCCCTAAGCTATAGGACCATAAGTGGAAGTGCCCTAGGCTCTGTTGCTTTGTTTTTTAGATGTTTCAGGAAACACCATACACTTCTCCCGAGTGGTTGTTGGCAATTTACATCCCGCCCATCAGCATAACAAGGCTCCCAGTTCTCCATGGCCTGTCCTGCCTTTCTGGATTTTACACTTTTTTCAGATGGCCCTTTTGACCGTGGGGAAGTGAGACTTCATTGTAGTGCAGATTTCCTTTGCAAGCTTGCTTGGTTGGCCAAAAAGGGCGTATGCGTTTTTTCCTGAATATATTCAGGAAAAAACGCATACGCCCTTTTTGGCCAAGTGCATCATTGTGGACGTTCTGCCTCTTTTCCTATGCTTTCAATGCAATTTCGGTCTACCTCCTGAAATCGGTTTCCTGCAATTCTGCCCCGCTTTCAAGTCCTCTTGGCAGCCTTACTTCAGTCTATTTTTGGACGATAGCTGTCATTTATAACTCTGCAGGTTTGTGAATTACAGTGCCCCTGAGCTCCTTTCTTCAACTCGCTTTCTTTTGAGCTGGCCGCAACACCGCAGGATGGCTTCAGGCCCTAATCAGGTTCCGGTATGGCACGCTGAGCCTTTGGTTATTTCCTCTTCCTGGTGGGAAATGAGAGTTAAATTTGCCCGTCCAGACACCTCCAGCTAGCCTCTCATTGGTTCTCGCTATTCCTGTTCATCTTCCGCAGAAATTGCAAACTGGGCCAAACAGGAGGTTAAAGGGACTGACTCTCCAAGTCGGGAGAGTGTTAGTAAAGCGTCTGGAATGTTGCACCCGAGTACCAGTGGAGGAAAACGGAGACATATTTGAACACGTCTCCCGTTCACATGGTTGATCATACTCTGGGTTCCACATGCATGTTTTAGCTGAAGGAAGAATACCTTAAACCTCGGTAGTTGAAACCCGTGGAATGGGTACCATGCAATATGACTTCAAAGGGTCTTCATTTGCTCACCGAACCTCTCCAATCCTATCACTGCTGCGTTTATGCCCCTGTACACATGCTTGATTGTCTTTCGGAGACATAGCAATCCATAGGTTTTAAGATACTTACTAGTGAGGTACATTCTTAGGCGTTTAATATGCGGTGTTGAGTCCATTTCGTTGAGCAAGGAGTAGCTCTTGTCTATTCCATATTTGACTTAAGGAACTTTATCTGTGCTCATTTCAATCTCTGGTTTTATGCAGCACCCCAACTCACCTTTACCCTTAAACAAGCATAAGTTGGTTTTCTAAATTTGAGACCCTGTTCTGTTCTGTAATTCAGTTCCTGTGTAGCCAAGTTTACATTCCGTGTATTACTGATATCTTATGATGTTTCTTTTTCTGTGTGACTTATTTCAGTTAGAATCATCATACCTGAATCCCCTCATTGTGCTGCTAAGGGCCTGATGACACAGATTTCATTGCTGAGTGATATTGCTTTGTAAGTAAATACCACAACTTCTTTATCCATTTTTCACTTTCTGCGATGTTGAACTTGTACTGTAAACGAGGTTCTTGTAAACAGAGCCGTTCCAAACTTTGGGGTGGCTGTGTCTTTTTGATTTTAATTTCCCTAAGCTATAGGACCATAAGTGGAAGTGCCCTAGGTTCTGTTGCTTTGTTTTTTAGATGTTTCAGGAAACACCATACACTTCTCCCGAGTGGTTGTTGGCAATTTACATCCCGCCCATCAGCATAACAAGGCTCCCAGTTCTCCATGGCCTGTCCTGCCTTTCTGGATTTTACACTTTTTTCAGATGGCCCTTTTGACCAGGGAGAAGTGAGACTTCATTGTAGTGCAGATTTCCTTTGCAAGCTTGCTTGGTTGGCCAAAAAGGGCGTATGCGTTTTTTCCTGAATATATTCAGGAAAAAACGCATACGCCCTTTTTGGCCAAGTGCATCATTGTGGACGTTCTGCCTCTTTTCCTATGCTTTCAATGCAATTCCAGTCTACCTCCTGAAATCGGTTTCCTGCAATTCTGCCCTGCTTTCAAGTCCTCTTGGCAGCCTTACTTCAGTATATTTTTGGACGATAGCTGTCATTTATAACTCTGCAGGTTTGTGAATTACAGTGCCCCTGAGCACCTTTCTTCAACTCGCTTTCTTTTGAGCTGGCCGCGACACCGCAGGATGGCTTCAGGCCCTAATCTGGTTCCGGTACGGCACGCTGAGCCTTTGGTTATTTCCTCTTCCTGGTGGGAAATGAGAGTTAAATTTGCCCGTCCAGACACCTCCAGCTAGCCTCTCATTGGTTCTCGCTATTCCTGTTCATCTTCCGCAGAAATTGCAAACTGGGCCAAACAGGAGGTTAAAGACGCTGACTCTCCAAGTGGGGAGAGTGTTAGTAAAGCGTCTGGAATGTTACACCCGAGTACCAGGGGAGGAAAACTGACACATATTTGAACACGTCTCCCGATCACATGGTTGATCATACTCTGGGTTCCACATGCATGTTTTAGCTGAAGGAAGAATCCCTAAAGCCTGGGTAGTTGAAACCCGTGGAATGGGTACCATGCAATATGACTTCAAAGGGTCTTCATTTGCTCACCGAACCTCTCCAATCCTATCACTGCTGCGTTTATGCCCCTGTACACATGCTTGATTCTCTTTTGGAGACATAGCAATCCCTAGGTTTTAAGATACTTACTAGTCAGGTACATTCTTAGGCGTTTAATATGCGGTGTTGAGTCCATTTCGTTGAGCAAGGAGTAGCTCTTGTCTATTCCATATTTGACTTAAGGAACTTTATCTGTGCTCATTTCAATCTCTGGTTTTATGCAGCACCCCAACTCACCTTTCCCCTTAAGCAAGCATAAGTTGGTTTTCTAAATTTGAGACCCTGTTCTGTTTTGGAATGCAGTTCCTTTGTAGCCAAGTTTCCATTCCGTGTATTAGTGATATCTTATGATGTTTCTCTTTCTGTGTGACTTATTTCAGTTAGAATCATCGTACCTGAATCCACTCATTATGCTGCTATGGGCCTGATGACATAGATTTCATTGCTGAGTGATAGTGCATTGTACGTAAGTACCACAAGTTCTTTATCCATTTTTCACTTTCTGTGATATTGAACTTGTACGGTAAACGAGGTTCTTGTAAACGGAGGCGTCCCAAACTTTGGGGTGGCTGTGTCTTTTTGATTTTAATTTCCCTAAGCTATAGGACCATAAGTGGAAGTGCCCTAGGCTCTGTTGCTTTGTTTTTTAGATGTTTCAGGAAACACCATACACTTCTCCCGATGTCTGTTGGCAATTTACATCCCACCCATCAGCATAACAAGGCTCCCAGTTCTCCATGGCCTGTCCTGCCTTTCTGGATTTTACACTTTTTTCAGATGGCCCTTTTGACCGGGGAGAAGTGAGACTTCATTGTAGTGCAGATTTCTTTTGCAAGTTTGCTTGGTTGGCCAAAAAGGGCGTATGCGTTTTTTCCTGAATATATTCAGGCAAAAACGCATACGCCCTTTTTGGCCAAGTGCATCATTGTGGACGTTCTGCCTATTTTCCTATGCTTTCAATGCAATTCCAGTCTACCTCCTGAAATCGGTTTCCTGCAATTCTGCCCCGCTTTCAAGTCCTCTTGGCAGCCTTACTTCAGTCTATTTTTGGACGATAGCTGTCATTTATAACTCTGCAGGTTTGTGAATTACAGTGTCCCTGAGCTCCTTTCTTCAACTTGCTTTCTTGTGACCTGGCCGCAACACCGCAGGATGGCTTCAGGCCCTAATCTGGTTCCGGCACGGCACGCTGAGCCTTTGGTTATTTCCTCTTCCTGGTGGGAAATGAGAGTTAAATTTGCCCGTCCAGACACCTCCAGCTAGTCTCTCATTGGTTCTCGCTATTCCTGTTCATCTTCCGCAGAAATTGCAAACTGGGCCAAACAGGAGGTTAAAGGTGCTGACTCTTCAAGTGGGGAGAGTGTTAGTAAAGCGTCTGGAATGTTGCACCCGAGTACCTGGGTACGAAAACTGAGACATATTTGAACACGTCTCCCATTCACATGGTTGATCAAACTTGGGTTCCACATGCATGTTTTAGCTGAAGGAAGAATACCTTAAACCTGGGTAGTTGAAACCCGTGGAATGGGTACCATGCAATATTACTTCAAAGGGTCTTCATTTGCTCACCGAACCTCTCCAATCCTATCACTGCTGCATTTATGCCCCTGTACACATGCTTGATTCTCTTTCGGAGACATAGCAATCCATAGGTTTTAAGATACTTACTAGTCAGGTACATTCTTAGGCGTTTAATATGCGGTGTTGAGTCCATTTCGTTGAGCAAGGAGTAGCTCTTGTCTATTCCATATTTGACTTAAGGAACTTTATCTGTGCTCATTTCAATCTCTGGTTTTATGCAGCACCCCAACTCACCTTTCCCCTTAAGCAAGCATAAGTTGTTTTTCTAAATTTGAGACCCTGTTCTGTTCTGTAATTCAGTTCCTGTGTAGCCAAGTTTACATTCCGTGTATTACTGATATCTTATGATGTTTCTTTTTCTCTGTGACTTATTTCAGTTAGAATCATCATACCTGAATCCACTCATTGTGCTGCTAAGGGCCTGATGACACAGATTTCATTGCTGAGTGATATTGCTTTGTAAGTAAATACCACAACATCTTTATCCATTTTTCACTTTCTGCGATGTTGAACTTGTACTGTAAACGAGGTTCTTGTAAACAGAGGCGTCCGAAACTTTGGGGTGGCTGTGTCTTTTTGATTTTAATTTCCCTAAGCTATAGGACCATAAGTGGAAGTGCCCTAGTTTCTGTTGCTTTGTTTTTTAGATGTTTCAGGAAACACCATACACTTCTCCCGATTGTCTGTTGGCAATTTACATCCCACCCATCAGCATGACAAGGCTCCCAGTTCTCCATGGCCTGTCCTGCCTTTCTGGATTTTACACTTTTTTCAGATTGCCCTTTTGACCGGGGGGGAAGTGAGACTCATTGTAGGGGAGATTTCCTTTGCAAGCTTGCTTGGTTGGCCAAAAAGGGCGTATGCATTTTTTCCTGAATATATTCAGGAAAAAACGCATACGCCCTTTTTGGCCAAGTGCATCATTGTGGACGTTCTGCCTCTTTTCCTATGCTTTCAATGCAATTTCAGTCTACCTCCTGAAATCGGTTTCCTGCAATTCTGCCCCGCTTTCAAGTCCTCTTGGCAGCCTTACTTCAGTCTATTTTTGGATGATAGCTGTCATTGATAACTCTGCAGGTTTGTGAATTACAGTGCCCCTGAGCTCCTTTCTTCAACTCGCTTTCTTGTGACCTGGCCGCAACACCGCAGGATGGCTTCAGGCCCTAATATGGTTCCGGCACGGCACGCTGAGCCTTTGGTTAATTCCTCTTCCTGGTGGGAAATGAGAGTTAAATTTGCCCGTCCAGACACCTCCAGCTAGCCTCTCATTGGTTCTCGCTATTCCTGTTCATCTTCCGCAGAAATTGCAAACTGGGCCAACAGGAGGTTAAAGGGACAGACTCTCCAACTCGGGAGAGTGTTAGTAAAGCGTCTGGAATGTTGCACCCGAGTACCAGGGGGGGGAAAACTGAGATATATTTGAACACGTCTCCCGTTCACATGGTTGATCATACTCTAGGTTCCATATGCATGTTTTAGCTGAAGGAAGAATACCTTAAACCTGGAGAGTTGAGACCCGTGTAATGGGTACCATGCAATATGACTTCAAAGGGTCTTCATTTGCTCACGAACCTCTCCAATCCTATCACTGCTGCGTTTATGCCCCTGTACACATGCTTGATTCTCTTTCGGAGACATAGCAATCCATAGGTTTTAAGATACTTACTAGTCAGGTACATTCTTAGGCATTTAATATGGGGTGTTGAGTCCATTTCGTTGAGCAAGGAGTAGCTCTTGTCTATTCCATATTTGGCTTAAGGAAATTTATCTGTGCTCATTTCAATCTCTGGTTTTATGCAGCACCCCAACTCACCTTTCCCCTTAAGCAAGCATAAGGTGGTTTTCTAAATTTGAGACCCTGTTCTGTTCTGTAATTCAGTTCCTGTGTAGCCAAGATTACATTCCGTGTATTACTGATATCTTATGATGTTTCTTTTTCTGTGTGATTTATTTCAGTTAGAATCATCATACCTGAATCCACTCATTGTGATGCTAAGGGCCTGATGACACAGATTTCATTGCTGAGTGATATTGCTTTGTAAGTAAATACCACACCTTGTTTATCCATTTTTCACTTTCTGTGATGTTGAACTTGTACTGTAAACGAGGTTCTTGTAAACAGAGCCGTTCCAAACTTTGGGGTGGCTGTGTCTTTTTGATTTTAATTTCCCTAAGCTATAGGACCATAAGTGGAAGTGCCCTAGGCTCTGTTGCTTTGTTTTTTAGATGTTTCAGGAAACACCATACACTTCTCCCAAGTGTCTGTTGGCAATTTACATCCCGCCCATCAGCATAACAAGGCTCCCATTTCTCCATGGCCTGTCCCGCCTTTCTGGATTTTACACTTTTTTCAGATGGCCCTTTTGACCGGGGGTAAGTGAGACTTCATTGTAGTGCAGATTTCCTTTGCAAGCTTGCTTGGTTGGCCAAAAAGGGCGTATGCGTTTTTTCCTGAATATATTCAGGAAAAAACGCATACGCCCTTTTTGGCCAAGTGCATCATTGTGGACGTTCTGCCTCTTTTCCTATGCTTTCAATGCAATTCCAGTCTACCTCCTGAAATCGGTTTCCTGCAATTCTGCCCCGCTTTCAAGTCCTCTTGGCAGCCTTACTTCAGTCTATTTTTGGACGATAGCTGTCATTTATAACTCTGCAGGTTTGTGAATTACAGTGCCCCTGAGCTCCTTTCTTCAACTCGCTTTCTTGTGACCTGGCCGCAACACCGCAGGATGGCTTCAGGCCCTAATCTGGTTCCGGCCCGGCATGCTGAGCCTTTGGTTAATTCCTCTTCCTGGTGGGAAATGAGAGTTAAATTTGCCCGTCCAGACACCTCCAGCTAGTCTCTCATTGGTTCTCGCTATTCCTGTTCATCTTCCGCAGAAATTGCAAACTGGGCCAAACAGGAGGTTAAAGGGACTGAGTCTCCAAGTCGGGAGAGTGTTAGTAAAGCGTCTGGAATGTTGCACCCTAGTACCAGGGTACGAAAACTGAGACATATTTGAACACGTCTCCCGATCAAATGGTTGATCATACTCTAGGTTCCACATGCATGTTTTAGCTGAAGGAAGAATACCTTAAACCTGGGTAGTTGAAACCCGTGGAATGGGTACCATGCAATATGACTTCAAAGGGTCTTCATTTGCTCACCGAACCTCTCCAATCCTATCACTGCTGCGTTTATGCCCCTGTACACATGCTTGATTCTCTTTTGGAGACATAGCAATCCATAGCATTTAAGATACTTACTAGTGAGGTACATTCTTAGGCGTTTAATATGCGGTGTTGAGTCCATTTCGTTGAGCAAGGAGTAGCTCTTGTCTATTCCATATTTGGCTTAAGGAACTTTATCTGTGCTCATTTCAATCTCTGGTTTTATGCAGCAACCCAACTCACCTTTCCCCTTAAGCAAGCATAAGTTGGTTTTCTAAATTTGAGAACCTGTTCTGTTTTGGAATTCAGTTCCTGTGTAGCCAAGTTTACATTCCGTGTATTAGTGATATCTTATGATGTTTCTTTTTCTGTGTGATTTATTTCAGTTAGAATCATCATACCTGAATCTACTCATTATGCTGTTACGGGCCTGATGACATAGATTTCATTGCTGAGTGATACTGCATTGTACGTAAGTACCACAAGTTCTTTATCCATTTTTCACTTTCTGTGATATTGAACTTGTACGGTAAACGAGATTCTTGTAAACAGAGGCGTCCCAAACTTTGGGGTGGCTGTGTCTTTTTGATTTTAATTTCCCTAAGCTATAGGACCATAAGTGGAAGTGCCCTAGGCTCTGTTGCTTTGTTTTTTAGATGTTTCAGGAAACACCATACACTTCTCCCCAGTGGTTGTTGGCAATTTACATCCCGCCCATCAGCATAACAAGGCTCCCAGTTCTCCATGGCCTGTCCTGCCTTTCTGGATTTTACACTTTTTTCAGATGGCCCTTTTGACTGGGGGGAAGTGAGATTTCATTGTAGTGCAGATTTCCTTTGCAAGCTTGCTTGGTTGGCCAAAAAGGGCGTATGCGTTTTTTCCTGAATATATTCAGGAAAAAACGCATACGCCCTTTTTGTCCAAGTGCATCATTGTGGACGTTCTGCCTCTTTTCCTATGCTTTCAATGCAATTCCAGTATACCTCCTGAAATCGGTTTCCTGCAATTCTGCCCCGTTTTCAAGTCCTCTTGGCTGCCTTACTTCAGTTTATTTTTGGACGATAGCTGTCATTTATAACTCTGCAGGTTTGTGAATTACAGTTCCCCTGAGCTCCTTTCTTCAACTCGCTTTCTTGTGACCTGGCCGAAACACCGCAGGATAGCTTCAGGCCCTAATCTGGTTCTGGCCCGGCACGCTGAGCCTTTGGTTAATTCCTCTTCCTGGTGGGAAATGAGAGTTAAATTTGCCCGTCCAGACACCTCCAGCTAGCCTCTCATTGGTTCTCGCTATTCCTGTTCATCTTCCGCAGAAATTGCAAACTGGGCCAACAGGAGGTTAAAGGGACAGACTCTCCAACTCGGGAGAGTGTTAGTAAAGCGTCTGGAATGTTGCACCCGAGTACCGGGGGGGGGAAAACTGAGATATATTTGAACACGTCTCCCGTTCACATGGTTGATCATACTCTAGGTTCCATATGCATGTTTTAGCTGAAGGAAGAATACCTTAAACCTGGAGAGTTGAGACCCGTGTAATGGGTACCATGCAATATGACTTCAAAGGGTCTTCATTTGCTCACGAACCTCTCCAATCCTATCACTGCTGCGTTTATGCCCCTGTACACATGCTTGATTCTCTTTCGGAGACATAGCAATCCATAGGTTTTAAGATACTTACTAGTCAGGTACATTCTTAGGCATTTAATATGGGGTGTTGAGTCCATTTCGTTGAGCAAGGAGTAGCTCTTGTCTATTCCATATTTGGCTTAAGGAAATTTATCTGTGCTCATTTCAATCTCTGGTTTTATGCAGCACCCCAACTCACCTTTACCCTTAAGCAAGCATAAGTTGTTTTTCTAAATTTGAGACCCTGTTCTGTTCTGTAATTCAGTTCCTGTGTAGCCAAGATTACATTCCGTGTATTACTGATATCTTATGATGTTTCTTTTTCTGTGTGATTTATTTCAGTTAGAATCATCATACCTGAATCCACTCATTGTGATGCTAAGGGCCTGATGACACAGATTTCATTGCTGAGTGATATTGCTTTGTAAGTAAATACCACACCTTGTTTATCCATTTTTCACTTTCTGTGATGTTGAACTTGTACTGTAAACGAGGTTCTTGTAAACAGAGCCGTTCCAAACTTTGGGGTGGCTGTGTCTTTTTGATTTTAATTTCCCTAAGCTATAGGACCATAAGTGGAAGTGCCCTAGGTTCTGTTGCTTTGTTTTTTAGATGTTTCAGGAAACACCATACACTTCTCCCGAGTGGTTGTTGGCAATTTACATCCCGCCCATCAGCATAACAAGGCTCCCATTTCTCCATGGCCTGTCCCGCCTTTCTGGATTTTACACTTTTTTCAGATGGCCCTTTTGACCGGGGGGAAGTGAGACTTCATTGTAGTGCAGATTTCCTTTGCAAGCTTGCTTGGTTGGCCAAAAAGGGCGTATGCGTTTTTTCCTGAATATATTCAGGAAAAAACGCATACGCCCTTTTTGGCCAAGTGCATCATTGTGGACGTTCTGCCTCTTTTCCTATGCTTTCAATGAAATTCCAGTCTACCTCCTGAAATCGGTTTCCTGCAATTCTGCCCCGCTTTCAAGTCCTCTTGGCAGCCTTACTTCAGTCTATTTTTGGACGATAGCTGTCATTTATAACTCTGCAGGTTTGTGAATTACAGTGCCCCTGAGCTCCTTTCTTCAACTCGCTTTCTTGTGACCTGGCCGCAACACCGCAGGATGGCTTCAGGCCCTAATCTGGTTCCGGCCCGGCATGCTGAGCCTTTGGTTAATTCCTCTTCCTGGTGGGAAATGAGAGTTAAATTTGCCCGTCCAGACACCTCCAGCTAGTCTCTCATTGGTTCTCGCTATTCCTGTTCATCTTCCGCAGAAATTGCAAACTGGGCCAAACAGGAGGTTAAAGGGACTGACTCTCCAAGTGGGGAGAGTGTTAGTAAAGCGTCTGGAATGTTGCACCCTAGTACCAGGGTACGAAAACTGAGACATATTTGAACACGTCTCCCGATCAAATGGTTGATCATACTCTAGGTTCCACATGCATGTTTTAGCTGAAGGAAGAATACCTTAAACCTGGGTAGTTGAAACCCGTGGAATGGGTACCATGCAATATGACTTCAAAGGGTCTTCATTTGCTCACCGAACCTCTCCAATCCTATCACTGCTGCATTTATGCCCCTGTACACATGCTTGATTCTCTTTTGGAGACATAGCAATCCATAGCATTTAAGATACTTACTAGTGAGGTACATTCTTAGGCGTTTAATATGCGGTGTTGAGTCCATTTCGTTGAGCAAGGAGTAGCTCTTGTCTATTCCATATTTGGCTTAAGGAACTTTATCTGTGCTCATTTCAATCTCTGGTTTTATGCAGCAACCCAACTCACCTTTCCCCTTAAGCAAGCATAAGTTGGTTTTCTAAATTTGAGAACCTGTTCTGTTTTGGAATTCAGTTCCTGTGTAGCCAAGTTTACATTCCGTGTATTAGTGATATCTTATGATGTTTCTTTTTCTGTGTGACTTATTTCAGTTAGAATCATCGTACCTGAATCTACTCATTATGCTGCTACGGGCCTGATGACATAGATTTCATTGCTGAGTGATACTGCATTGTACGTAAGTACCACAAGTTCTTTATCCATTTTTCACTTTCTGTGATATTGAACTTGTACGGTAAACGAGATTCTTGTAAACAGAGGCGTCCCAAACTTTGGGGTGGCTGTGTCTTTTTGATTTTAATTTCCCTAAGCTATAGGACCATAAGTGGAAGTGCCCTAGGCTCTGTTGCTTTGTTTTTTAGATGTTTCAGGAAACACCATACACTTCTCCCCAGTGGTTGTTGGCAATTTACATCCCACCCATCAGCATAACAAGGCTCCCAGTTCTCCATGGCCTGTCCTGCCTTTCTGGATTTTACACTTTTTTCAGATGGCCCTTTTGACCGGGGGGAAGTGAGATTTCATTGTAGAGCAGATTTCCTTTGCAAGCTTGCTTGGTTGGCCAAAAAGGGCGTATGCGTTTTTTCCTGAATATATTCAGGAAAAAACGCATACGCCCTTTTTGGCCAAGTGCATCATTGTGGACGTTCTGCCTCTTTTCCTATGCTTTCAATGCAATTCCAGTCTACCTCCTGAAATCGGTTTCCTGCAATTCTGCCCCGTTTTCAAGTCCTCTTGGCAGCCTTACTTCAGTTTATTTTTGGACTATAGCTGTCATTTATAACTCTGCAGGTTTGTGAATTACAGTGCCCCTGAGCTCCTTTCTTCAACTCGCTTTCTTGTGACCTGGCCGAAACACCGCAGGATGGCTTCAGGCCCTAATCTGGTTCTGGCCCAGCACACTGAGCCTTTGGTTAATTCCTCTTCCTGGTGGGAAATGAGAGTTAATTTTGCCCGTTCAGACACCTCCAGCTAGTCTCTCATTGGTTCTCGCTATTCCTGTTCATCTTCCGCAGAAATTGCAAACTGGGCCAAACAGGAGGTTAAAGGGACTGACTCTCCAAGTCGGGAGAGTGTTAGTAAAGCGTCTGGAATGTTGCACCCGAGTACCCGGGTACGAAAACTGAGACATATTTGAACACGTCTCCCAA
Organism: Delphinus delphis; assembly: GCF_949987515.2. NCBI lineage: Eukaryota > Metazoa > Chordata > Mammalia > Artiodactyla > Delphinidae > Delphinus > Delphinus delphis. The sequence continues at coordinate 342,193 of NW_027192814.1, forward strand.
TCACATGGTTGATCATACTCTGGGTTCCGCATGCATGTTTTAGCTGAAGGAAGAATACCTTAAACCTGGGTAGTTGAAACCCGTGGAATGGGTACCATGCAATATGACTTCAAAGGGTCTTCATTTGCTCACCGAACCTCTCCAATCCTATCACTGCTGCGTTTATGCCCCTGTACACATGCTTGATTCTCTTTCGGAGACATAGCAATCCATAGGTTTTAAGATACTTACTAGTCAGGTACATTCCTAGGCATTTAATATGCGGTGTTGAGTCCATTTCGTTGAGCAAGGAGTAGCTCTTGTCTATTCCATATTTGACTTAAGGAACTTTATCTGTGCTCATTTCAATCTCTGGTTTTATGCAGCACCCCAACTCACCTTTCCCCTTAAGCAAGCATAAGTTGGTTTTCTAAATTTGAGACCCTGTTCTGTTCTGTAATTCAGTTCCTGTGTAGCCAAGTTTACATTCCGTGTATTACTGATATCTTATGATGTTTGTTTTTCTGTGTGACTTACTTCAGTTAGAATCATCATACCTGAATCCACTCATTGTGCTGCTAAGGGCCTGATGACACAGATTTCATTGCTGAGTGATATTGCTTTGTAAGTGAATACCACAACTTCTTTATCCATTTTTCACTTTCTGCGATGTTGAACTTGTACTGTAAACGAGGTTCTTGTAAACAGAGCCGTTCCAAACTTTGTGGTGGCTGTGTCTTTTTGATTTTAATTTCCCTAAGCTATAGGACCATAAGTGGAAGTGCCCTAGGCTCTGTTGCTTTGTTTTTTAGGTGTTTCAGGAAACACCATACACTTCTCCCGAGTGGTTGTTAGCAATTTACATCCCGCCCTTCAGCATAACAAGGCTCCCAGTTCTCCATGGCCTGTCCTGCCTTTCTGGATTTTACACTTTTTTCAGATGGCCCTTTTGACCGGGGGGAAGTGAGACTTCATTGTAGTGCAGATTTCCTTTGCAAGCTTGCTTGGTTGGCCAAAAAGGGCGTATGCGTTTTTTCCTGAATATATTCAGGAAAAAACGCATACGCCCTTTTTGGCCAAGTGCATCATTGTGGACGTTCTGCCTCTTTTCCTATGCTTTCAATGCAATTCCAGTCTACCTCCTGAAATCGGTTTCCTGCAATTCTGCCCCGCTTTCAAGTCCTCTTGGCAGCCTTACTTCAGTCTATTTTTGGACGATAGCTGTCATTTATAACTCTGCAGGTTTGTGAATTACAGTGCCCCTGAGCTCCTTTCTTCAACTCGCTTTCTTGTGAACTGGCCGCAACACCGCAGGATGGCTTCAGGCCCTAATCTGGTTCCAGCACGGCACGCTGAGCCTTTGGTTATTTCCTCTTCCTGGTGGGAAATGAGAGTTAAATTTGCCCGTCCAGAAACCTCCAGCTAGCCTCTCATTGGTTCTCGCTATTCCTGTTCATCTTCCGCAGAAATTGCAAACTGTGCCAAACAGGAGGTTAAAGGCGCTGACTCTCCAAGTGGGTAGAGTGTTAGTAAAGCGTATGGAATGTTGCACCCGAGTACCAGGGGAGGAAAACTGAGACATATTTGAACACGTCTCCCGATCACATGGTTGATCATACTCTGGGTTCCACATGCATGTTTTAGCTGAAGGAAGAATACCTTAAACCTGGAGAGTTAAGACCCGTGTAATGGGTACCATGCAATATGACTTCAAAGGGTCTTCATTTGCTCACCGAACCTCTCCAATCCTATCACTGCTGCGTTTATGCCCCTGTACACATGCTTGATTCTCTTTCGGAGACATAGCAATCCATAGGTTTTAAGATACTTACTAGTCAGGTACATTCTTAGGCATTTAATATGCGGTGTTGAGTCCATTTCGTTGAGCAAGGAGTAGCTCTTGTCTATTCCATATTTGACTTAAGGAACTTTATCTGTGCTCATTTCAATCTCTGGTTTTATGCAGCACCCCAACTCACCTTTACCCTTAAGCAAGCATAAGTTGGTTTTCTAAATTTGAGACCCTGTTCTGTTCTGTAATTCAGTTCCTGTGTAGCCAAGTTTACATTCCGTGTATTACTGATATCTTATGATGTTTCTTTTTCTGTGTGACTTATTTCAGTTAGAATCATCATACCTGAATCCACTCATTGTGCTGCTAAGGGCCTGATGACATAGATTTCATTGCTGAGTGATATTGCTTTGTAAGTAAATACCACAACTTCTTTATCCATTTTTCACTTTCTGCGATGTTGAACTTGTACTGTAAACGAGGTTCTTGTAAACAGAGGCGTCCCAAACTTTGGTGTGGCTGTGTCTTTTTGATTTTAATTTCCCTAAGCTATAGGACCATAAGTGGCAGTGCCCTAGGCTCTGTTGCTTTGTTTTTTAGATGTTTCAGGAAACACCATACACTTCTCCCGAGTGTCTGTTGGCAATTTACATCCCGCCCATCAGCATAACAAGGCTCCCAGTTCTCCATGGCCTGTCCTGCCTTTCTGGATTTTACACTTTTTTCAGATGGCCCTTTTGACCGGGGGGAAGTGAGACTTCATTGTAGTGCAGATTTCCTTTGCAAGCTTGCTTGGTTGGCCAAAAAGGGCGTATGCGTTTTTTCCTGAATATATTCAGGAAAAAACGCATACGCCCTTTTTGGCCAAGTGCATCATTGTGGACGTTCTGCCTCTTTTCCTATGCTTTCAATGCAATTCCAGTCTACCTCCTGAAATCGGTTTCCTGCAATTCTGCCCCGCTTTCAAGTCCTCTTGGCAGCCTTACTTCAGTCTATTTTTGGACGATAGCTGTCATTTATAACTCTGCAGGTTTGTGAATTACAGTGCCCCTGAGCTCCTTTCTTCAACTCGCTTTCTTGTGAACTGGCCGCAACACCGCAGGATGGCTTCAGGCCCTAATCTGGTTCCAGCACGGCATGCTGAGCCTTTGGTTATTTCCCCTTCCTGGTGGGAAATGAGAGTTAAATTTGCCCGTCCAGACACCTCCAGCTAGTCTCTCATTGGTTCTCGCTATTCCTGTTCATCTTCCGCAGAAATTGCAAACTGTGCCAAACAGGAGGTTAAAGGCGCTGACTCTCCAAGTGGGTAGAGTTTTAGTAAAGCGTCTGGAATGTTGCACCCGAGTACCAGGGGAGGAAAACTGAGACATATTTGAACACGTCTCCCGTTCACATGGTTGATCATACTTGGGTTCCACATGCATGTTTTAGCTGAAGGAAGAATACCTTAAACCTGGAGAGTTAAGACCCGTGTAATGGGTACCATGCAATATGACTTCAAAGGGTCTTCATTTGCTCACCGAACCTCTCCAATCCTATCACTGCTGCGTTTATGCCCCTGTACACATGCTTGATTCTCTTTCGGAGACATAGCAATCCATAGGTTTTAAGATACTTACTAGTCAGGTACATTCTTAGGTGTTTAATATGCGGTGTTGAGTCCATTTCGTTGAGCAAGGAGTAGCTCTTGTCTATTCCATATTTGACTTAAGGAACTTTATCTGTGCTCATTTCAATCTCTGGTTTTATGCAGCACCCCAACTCACCTTTACCCTTAAGCAAGCATAAGTTGGTTTTCTAAATTTGAGAACCTGTTCTGTTCTGTAATTCAGTTCCTGTGTAGCCAAGTTTACATTCCGTGTATTACTGATATCTTATGATGTTTCTTTTTCTGTGTGACTTATTTCAGTTAGAATCATCATACCTGAATCCACTCATTGTGCTGCTAAGGGCCTGATGACACAGATTTCATTGCTGAGTGATATTGCTTTGTAAGTAAATACCACAACTTCTTTATCCATTTTTCACTTTCTGCGATGTTGAACTTGTACTGTAAACGAGGTTCTTGTAAACAGAGCCGTTCCAAACTTTGGGGTGGCTGTGTCTTTTTGATTTTAATTTCCCTAAGCTATAGGACCATAAGTGGAAGTGCCCTAGGTTCTGTTGCTTTGTTTTTTAGATGTTTCAGGAAACACCATACACTTCTCCCGAGTGGTTGTTGGCAATTTACATCCCGCCCATCAGCATAACAAGGCTCCCAGTTCTCCATGGCCTGTCCTGCCTTTCTGGATTTTACACTTTTTTCAGATGGTCCTTTTGACCGGGGGGAAGTGAGACTTCATTGTAGTGCAGATTTCCTTTGCAAGCTTGCTTGGTTGGCCAAAAAGGGCGTATGCGTTTTTTCCTGAATATATTCAGGAAAAAACGCATACGCCCTTTTTGGCCAAGTGCATCATTGTGGACGTTCTGCCTCTTTTCCTATGCTTTCAATGCAATTCCAGTCTACCTCCTGAAATCGGTTTCCTGCAATTCTGCCCCGCTTTCAAGTCCTCTTGGCAGCCTTACTTCAGTCTATTTTTGGACGATAGCTGTCATTTATAACTCTGCAGGTTTGTGAATTACAGTGCCCCTGAGCTCCTTTCTTCAACTCGCTTTCTTGTGACCTGGCCGCAACACCGCAGGATGGCTTCAGGCCCTAATCTGGTTCCGGTACGGCACGCTGAGCCTTTGGTTACTTGCTCTTCCTGGTGGGAAATGAGAGTTAAATTTGCCCGTCCAGACACCTCCAGCTAGCCTCTCATTGGTTCTCGCTATTCCTGTTCATCTTCCGCAGAAATTGCAAACTGGGCCAAACAGGAGGTTAAAGGGACTGACTCTCCAAGTGGGGAGAGTGTTAGTAAAGCGTCTGGAATGTTGCACCCGTGTACCACGGTACGAAAACTGAGACATATTTGAACACGTCTCGCGTTCACATGGTTGATCATACTTGGGTTCCACATGCATGTTTTAGCTGAAGGAAGAATATCTTAAACCTGGAGAGTTGAGACCCGTGGAATGGGTACCATGCAATATGACTTCAAAGGGTCTTCATTTGCTCACCGAACCTCTCCAATCCTATCACTGCTGCGTTTATGCCCCTGTACACATGCTTGATTCTCTTTCGGAGACATAGCAATCCATAGGTTTTACGATACTTAGTAGTCAGGTACATTCTTAGGCGTTTAATATGCGGTGTTGAGTCCATTTCGTTGAGCATGGAGTAGCTCTTGTCTATTCCATATTTGACTTAAGGAAATTTATCTGTGCTCATTTCAATCTCTGGTTTTATGCAGCACCCCAACTCACCTTTACCCTTAAGCAAGCATAAGTTGGTTTTCTAAATTTGAGACCCTGTCCTGTTCTGTAATTCAGTTCCTGTGTATCCAAGTTTACATTCCGTGTATTACTGATATCTTATGATGTTTCTTTTTCTGTGTGACTTATTTCAGTTAGAATCATCATACCTGAATCTACTCATTGTGATGCTAAGGGCCTGATGACATAGATTTCATTGCTGAGTGATATTGCTTTGTAAGTAAATACCACAACTTCTTTATCCATTTTTCACTTTCTGCGATGTTGAACGTGTACTGTAAACAAGGTTCTTGTAAACAGAGGCGTCCCAAACTTTGGGGTGGCTGTGTCTTTTTGATTTTAATTTCCCTAAGCTATAGGACCATAAGTGGCAGTGCCCTAGGCTCTGTTGCTTTGTTTTTTAGATGTTTCAGGAAACACCATACACTTCTCCCGAGTGTCTGTTGGCAATTTACATCCCGCCCATCAGCATAACAAGGCTCCCAGTTCTCCATGGCCTGTCCTGCCTTTCTGGATTTTACACTTTTTTCAGATGGCCCTTTTGACCGGGGGGAAGTGAGACTTCATTGTAGTGCAGATTTCCTTTGCAAGCTTGCTTGGTTGGCCAAAAAGGGCGTATGCGTTTTTTCCTGAATATATTCAGGAAAAAACGCATACGCCCTTTTTGGCCAAGTGCATCATTGTGGACGTTCTGCCTCTTTTCCTATGCTTTCAATGCAATTCCAGTCTACCTCCTGAAATCGGTTTCCTGCAATTCTGCCCCGCTTTCAAGTCCTCTTGGCAGCCTTACTTCAGTCTATTTTTGGACGATAGCTGTCATTTATAACTCTGCAGGTTTGTGAATTACAGTGCCCCTGAGCTCCTTTCTTCAACTCGCTTTCTTTTGAGCTGGCCGCAACACCGCAGGATGGCTTCAGGCCCTAATCTGGTTCTGGTACGGCACGCTGAGCCTTTGGTTATTTCCTCTTCCTGTTGGGAAATGAGAGTTAAATTTGCCCGTCCAGACACCTCCAGCTAGCCTCTCATTGGTTCTCGCTATTCCTGTTCATCTTCCGCAGAAATTGCAAACTGTGCCAAACAGGAGGTTAAAGGCGCTGACTCTCCAAGTGGGGAGAGTGTTAGTAAAGCGTCTGGAATGTTGCACCCGAGTACCAGGGCAGGAAAACTGAGACATATTTGAACACGTCTCCCGATCACATGGTTGATCATACTCTGGGTTCCACATGCATGTTTTAGCTGAAGGAAGAATACCTAAAAACTGGGTAGTTGAAACCCGTGGAATGGGTACCATGCAATATGACTTCAAAGGGTCTTCATTTGCTCACCGAACCTCTCCAATCCTATCACTGCTGCGTTTATGCCCCTGTACACATGCTTGATTCTCTTTCGGAGACATAGCAATCCATAGGTTTTAAGATACTTACTAGTCAGGTACATTCTTAGGCGTTTAATATGCGGTGTTGAGTCCATTTCGTTGAGCAAGGAGTAGCTCTTGTCTATTCCATATTTGGCTTAAGGAAATTTATCTGTGCTCATTTCAATCTCTGGTTTTATGCAGCAACCCAACTCACCTTTCCCCTTAAGCAAGCATAAGTTGGTTTTCTAAATTTGAGAACCTGTTCTGTTTTGGAATTCAGTTCCTGTGTAGCCAAGTTTACATTCCGTGTATTAGTGATATCTTATGATGTTTCTTTTTCTGTGTGACTTATTTCAGTTAGAATCATCGTACCTGAATCTACTCATTATGCTGCTACGGGCCTGATGACATAGATTTCATTGCTGAGTGATACTGCATTGTACGTAAGTACCACAAGTTCTTTATCCATTTTTCACTTTCTGCGATGTTGAACTTGTACTGTAAACGAGGTTCTTCTAAACAGAGCCGTTCCAAACTTTGGGGTGGCTGTGTCTTTTTGATTTTAATTTCCCTAAGCTATAGGACCATAAGTGGAAGTGCCCTAGGCTCTGTTGCCTTGTTTTTTAGATGTTTCAGGAAACACCATACACTTCTCCCGAGTGGTTGTTGGCAATTTACATCCCGCCCATCAGCATAACAAGGCTCCCAGTTCTCAATGGCCTGTTGCCTTTCTGGATTTTACACTTTTTTCAGATGGCCCTTTTGACCGGGGGGAAGTGAGACTTCATTGTCGTGCAGATTTCCTTTGCAAGCTTGCTTGGTTGGCCAAAAAGGGCGTATGCGTTTTTTCCTGAATATATTCAGGAAAAAACGTATACGCCCTTTTTGGCCAAGTGCATCATTGTGGACGTTCTGCCTCTTTTCCTATGCTTTCAATGCAATTCCAGTCTACCTCCTGAAATCGGTTTCCTGCAATTCTGCCCCGCTTTCAAGTCCTCTTGGCAGCCTTACTTCAGTCTATTTTTGGACGATAGCTGTCATTTATAACTCTGCAGGTTTGTGAATTACAGTGCCCCTGAGCTCCTTTCTTCAACTCGCTTTCTTGTGACCTGGCCGCAACACCACAGGATGGCTTCAGGTCCTAATCTGGTTCCGGCCCGGCACGCTGAGCCTTTGGTTATTTCCTCTTCATGGTGGGAAATGAGAGTTAAATTTGCCCGTCCAGACACCTCCAGCTAGCCTCTCATTGGTTCTCGCTATTCCTGTTCATCTTCCGCAGAAATTGCAAACTGGGCCAAACAGGAGGTTAAAGGCGCTGACTCTCCAAGTGGGGAGAGTGTTAGTAAAGCGTCTGGAATGTTGCACCCAAGTACCAGGGGAGGAAAACTGAGACATATTTGAACACGTCTCCCGTTCACATGGTTGATCATACTTGGGTTCCACATGCATGTTTTAGCTGAAGGAAGAATACCTTAAACCTGGAGAGTTGAGACCCGTGGAATGGGTACCATGCAATATGACTTCAAAGGGTCTTCATTTGCTCACCGAACCTCTCCAATCCTATCACTTCTGCGTTTATGCCCCTGTACACATGCTTGATTCTCTTTCGGAGACATAGCAATCCATAGGTTTTACGATACTTACTAGTCAGGTACATTCTTAGGCGTTTAATATGCGGTGTTGAGTCCATTTCGTTGAGCAAGGAGTAGCTCTTGTCTATTCCATATTTGACTTAAGGAACTTTATCTGTGCTCATTTCAATCTCTGGTTTTATGCAGCACCCCAACTCACCTTTACCCTTAAGCAAGCATAAGTTGGTTTTCTAAATTTGAGACCCTGTTCTGTTCTGTAATTCAGTTCCTGTGTAGCCAAGTTTACATTCCGTGTATTACTGATATCTTATGATGTTTCTTTTTCTGTGTGACTTACTTCAGTTAGAATCATCATACCTGAATCCACTCATTGTGCTGCTAAGGGCCTGATGACACAGATTTCATTGCTGAGTGATATTGCTTTGTAAGTAAATACCACAACTTCTTTATCCATTTTTCACTTTCTGCGATGTTGAACTTGTACTGTAAACGAGGTTCTTGTAAACAGAGGGGTCCCAAACTTTGGGGTGGCTGTGTCTTTTTGATTTTAATTTCCCTAAGCTATAGGACCATAAGTGGAAGTGCCCTAGGTTCTGTTGCTTTGATTTTTAGATGTTTCAAGAAACCCCATACACTTCTCCCGAGTGGTTGTTGGCAATTTACATCCCGCCCATCAGCATAACAAGGCTCCCAGTTCTCCATGGCCTGTCCTGCCTTTCTGGATTTTACACTTTTTTCAGATGGCCCTTTTGACCGGGGGGAAGTGAGACTTCATTGTAGTGCAGATTTCCTTTGCAAGCTTGCTTGGTTGGCCAAAAAGGGCGTATGCGTTTTTTCCTGAATATATTCAGGAAAAAACGCATACGCCCTTTTTGGCCAAGTGCATCATTGTGGACGTTCTGCCTCTTTTCCTATGCTTTCAATGCAATTCCAGTCTAACTCCTGAAATCGGTTTCCTGCAATTCTGCCCCGCTTTCAAGTCCTCTTGGCAGCCTTACTTCAGTCTATTTTTGGATGATAGCTGTCATTTATAACTCTGCAGGTTTGTGAATTACAGTGCCCCTGAGCTCCTTTCTTCAACTCGCTTTCTTTTGAGCTGGCCGCAACACCGCAGGATGGCTTCAGGCCCTAATCTGGTTCCGACCCGGCACGCTGAGCCTTTGGTTATTTCCTCTTCCTGGTGGGAAATGAGAGTTAAATTTGCCCGTCCAGACACCTCCAGCTAGCCTCTCATTGGTTCTCGCTATTCCTGTTCATCTTCCGCAGAAATTGCAAACTGGGCCAAACAGGAGGTTAAAGGCGCTGACTCTCCAAGTGGGGAGAGTGTTAGTAAAGCGTCTGGAATGTTGCACCCGAGTACCAGGGGAGGAAAACTGAGACATATTTGAACACGTCTCCCGTTCACATGGTTGATCATACTTGGGTTCCACATGCATGTTTTAGCTGAAGGAAGAATACCTTAAACCTGGAGAGTTGAGACCCGTGGAATGGGTACCATGCAATATGACTTCAAAGGGTCTTCATTTGCTCACCGAACCTCTCCAATCCTATCACTTCTGCGTTTATGCCCCTGTACACATGCTTGATTCTCTTTCGGAGACATAGCAATCCATAGGTTTTACGATACTTACTAGTCAGGTACATTCTTAGGCGTTTAATATGCGGTGTTGAGTCCATTTCGTTGAGCAAGGAGTAGCTCTTGTCTATTCCATATTTGACTTAAGGAACTTTATCTGTGCTCATTTCAATCTCTGGTTTTATGCAGCACCCCAACTCACCTTTACCCTTAAGCAAGCATAAGTTGGTTTTCTAAATTTGAGACCCTGTTCTGTTCTGTAATTCAGTTCCTGTGTAGCCAAGTTTACATTCCGTGTATTACTGATATCTTATGATGTTTCTTTTTCTGTGTGACTTACTTCAGTTAGAATCATCATACCTGAATCCACTCATTGTGCTGCTAAGGGCCTGATGACACAGATTTCATTGCTGAGTGATATTGCTTTGTAAGTAAATACCACAACTTCTTTATCCATTTTTCACTTTCTGCGATGTTGAACTTGTACTGTAAACGAGGTTCTTGTAAACAGAGGGGTCCCAAACTTTGGGGTGGCTGTGTCTTTTTGATTTTAATTTCCCTAAACTATAGGACCATAAGTGGAAGTGCCCTAGGTTCTGTTGCTTTGTTTTTTAGATGTTTCAGGAAACCCCATACACTTCTCCCGAGTGGTTGTTGGCAATTTACATCCCGCCCATCAGCATAACAAGGCTCCCAGTTCTCCATGGCCTGTCCTGCCTTTCTGGATTTTACACTTTTTTCAGATGGCCCTTTTGACCGGGGGGAAGTGAGACTTCATTGTAGTGCAGATTTCCTTTGCAAGCTTGCTTGGTTGGCCAAAAAGGGCGTATGCGTTTTTTCCTGAATATATTCAGGAAAAAACACATATGCCCTTTTTGGCCAAGTGCATCATTGTGGACGTTCTGCCTCTTTTCCTATGCTTTCAATGCAATTCCAGTCTACCTCCTGAAATCGGTTTCCTGCAATTCTGCCCCGCTTTCAAGTCCTCTTGGCAGCCTTACTTCAGTCTATTTTTGGACGATAGCTGTCATTTATAACTCTGCAGGTTTGTGAATTACAGTGCCCCTGAGCTCCTTTCTTCAACTCGCTTTCTTTTGAGCTGGCCGCAACACCGCAGGATGGCTTCAGGCCCTAATCTGGTTCCGACCCGGCACGCTGAGCCTTTGGTTATTTCCTCTTCCTGGTGGGAAATGAGAGTTAAATTTGCCCGTCCAGACACCTCCAGCTAGCCTCTCATTGGTTCTCGCTATTCCTGTTCATCTTCCACAGAAATTGCAAACTGGGCCAAACAGGAGGTTAAAGGCGCTGACTCTCCAAGTGGGGAGAGTGTTAGTAAAGCGTCTGGAATGTTGCACCCGAGTACCAGGGGAGGAAAACTGAGACATATTTGAACACGTCTCCCGTTCACATGGTTGATCATACTTGGGTTCCACATGCATGTTTTAGCTGAAGGAAGAATACCTTAAACCTGGAGAGTTAAGACCCGTGTAATGGGTACCATGCAATATGACTTCAAAGGGTTTTCATTTGCTCACCGAACCTCTCCAATCCTATCACTGCTGCGTTTATGCCCCTGTAAACATGCTTGATTCTCTTTCGGAGACATAGCAATCCATAGGTTTTAAGGTACTTACTAGTCAGGTACATTCTTAGGCGTTTAATATGCGGTGTTGAGTCCATTTCGTTGAGCAAGGAGTAGCTCTTGTCTATTCCATATTTGACTTAAGGAACTTTATCTGTGCTCATTTCAATCTCTGGTTTTATGCAGCACCCCAACTCACCTTTACCCTTAAGCAAGCATAAGTTGGTTTTCTAAATTTGAGACCCTGTTCTGTTCTGTAATTCAGTTCCTGTGTAGCCAAGTTTACATTCCGTGTATTACTGATATCTTATGATGTTTGTTTTTCTGTGTGACTTATTTCAGTTAGAATCATCATACCTGAATCCACTCATTGTGATGCTAAGGGCCTGATGACATAGATTTCATTGCTGAGTGATATTGCTTTGTAAGTAAATACCACAACTTCTTTATCCATTTTTCACTTTCTGCGATGTTGAACTTGTACTGTAAACGAGGTTCTTGTAAACAGAGGTGTCCCAAACATTGGGGTGGCTGTGTCTTTTTGATTTTAATTTCCCTAAGGCATAGGACCATAAGTGGCAGTTCCCTAGGCTCTGTTGCTTTGTTTTTTAGATGTTTCAGGAAACACCATACACTTCTCCCGAGTGTCTGTTGGCAATTTACATCCCGCCCATCAGCATAACAAGGCTCCCAGTTCTCCATGGCCTGTCCTGCCTTTCTGGATTTTACACTTTTTTCAGATGGCCCTTTTGACCGGGGGGAAGTGAGACTTCATTGTAGTGCAGATTTCCTTTGCAAGCTTGCTTGGTTGGCCAAAAAGGGCGTATGCGTTTTTTCCTGAATATATTCAGGAAAAAACGCATACGCCCTTTTTGGCCAAGTGCATCATTGTGGACGTTCTGCCTCTTTTCCTATGCTTTCAATGCAATTCCAGTCTACCTCCTGAAATCGGTTTCCTGCAATTCTGCCCCGCTTTCAAGTCCTCTTGGCAGCCTTACTTCAGTCTATTTTTGGACGATAGCTGTCATTTATAACTCTGCAGGTTTGTGAATTACAGTGCCCCTGAGCTCCTTTCTTCAACTCGCTTTCTTGTGACCTGGCCGCAACACCGCAGGATGGCTTCAGGCCCTAATCTGGTTCCGACCCGGCACGCTGAGCCTTTGGTTAATTCCTCTTCCTGGTGGGAAATGAGAGTTAAATTTGCCCGTCCAGACACCTCCAGCTAGCCTCTCATTGGTTCCCGCTATTCCTGTTCATCTTCCGCAGAAATTGCAAACTGGGCCAAACAGGAGGTTAAAGGCACTGACTCTCCAAGTGGGGAGAGTGTTAGTAAAGCGTCTGGAATGTTGCACCCGAGTACCAGGGGATGAAAACTGAGACATATTTGAACACGTCTCCCGTTCACATGGTTGATCATACTCTGGGTTCCACATGCATGTTTTAGCTGAAGGAAGAATACCTTAAACCTGGAGAGTTGAGACCCGTGGAATGGGTACCATGCAATATGACTTCAAAGGGCCTTCATTTGCTCACCGAACCTCTCCAATCCTATCACTGCTGCGTTTATTCCCCTGTACACACGCTTGATTCTCTTTTGGAGACATAGCAATCCATAGGTTTTAAGATACTTACTAGTCAGGTACATTCTTAGGTGTTTAATATGGGGTGTTGAGTCCATTTCGTTGAGCAAGGAGTAGCTCTTGTCTATTCCATATTTGGCTTAAGGAACTTTATCTGTGCTCATTTCAATCTCTGGTTTTATGCGGCACCCCAACTCACCTTTCCCCTTAAGCAAGCATAAGTTGGTTTTCTAAATTTGAGACCCTGTTCTGTTTTGGAATGCAGTTCCTGTGTAGCCAAGTTTACATTCCGTGTATTAGTGATATCTTATGATGTTTCTTTTTCTGTGTGACTTATTTCAGTTAGAATCATCATACCTGAATCCACTCATTGTGCTGCTATGGGCCTGATGACATAGATTTCATTGCTGAGTGATACTGCATTGTACGTAAGTACCACAAGTTCTTTATCCATTTTTCACTTTCTGTGATATTGAACTTGTACGGTAAACGAGGTTCTTGTAAACGGAGGCGTCCCGAACTTCGGGGTGGCTGTGTCTTTTTGATTTTAATTTCCCTAAGCTATAGGACCATAAGTGGAAGTGCCCTAGGTTCTGTTGCTTTGTTTTTTAGATGTTTCAGGAAACCCCATACACTTCTCCCGAGTGGTTGTTGGCAATTTACATCCCGCCCATCAGCATAACAAGGCTCCCAGTTCTCCATGGCCTGTCCTGCCTTTCTGGATTTTACACTTTTTTCAGATGGCCCTTTTGACCGGGGGGAAGTGAGACTTCATTGTAGTGCAGATTTCCTTTGCAAGCTTGCTTGGTTGGCCAAAAAGGGCGTATGCGTTTTTTCCTGAATATATTCAGGAAAAAACGCATACGCCCTTTTTGGCCAAGTGCATCATTGTGGACGTTCTGCCTCTTTTCCTATGCTTTCAATGCAATTCCAGTCTACCTCCTGAAATCGGTTTCCTGCAATTCTGCCCCGCTTTCAAGTCCTCTTGGCAGCCTTACTTCAGTCTATTTTTGGACGATAGCTGTCATTTATAACTCTGCAGGTTTGTGAATTACAGTGCCCTTGAGCTCCTTTCTTCAACTCGCTTTCTTTTGAGCTGGCCGCAACATCGCAGGATGGCTTCAGGCCCTAATCTGGTTCCGGTACGGCACGCTGAGCCTTTGGTTATTTCCTCTTCCTGGTGGGAAATGAGAGTTAAATTTGCCCGTCCAGACACCTCCAGCTAGCCTCTCATTGGTTCTCGCTATTCCTGTTCATCTTCCGCAGAAATTGCAAACTGGGCCAAACAGGAGGTTAAAGGCGTTGACTCTCCAAGTGGGGAGGGTGTTAGTAAAGCGTCTGGAATGTTGCACCCGAGTACCAGGGGAGGAAAACTGAGACATATTTGAACACGTCTCCCGTTTACATGGTTGATCATACTTGGGTTCCACATGCATGTTTTAGCTGAAGGAAGAATACCTTAAACCTGGACAGTTGAGACCCGTGTAATGGGTACCATGCAATATGACTTCAAAGGGTCTTCATTTGCTCACCGAACCTCTCCAATCCTATCACTGCTGCGTTTATGCCCCTGTACACATGCTTGATTCTCTTTTGGAGACATAGCAATCCATAGGTTTTACGATACTTACTACTCAGGTACATTCTTAGGCATTTAATATGCGGTGTTGAGTCCATTTCGTTGAGCAAGGAGTAGCTCTTGTCTATTCCATATTTGACTTAAGGAACTTTATCTGTGCTCATTTCAATCTCTGGTTTTATGCAGCACCCCACCTCACCTTTACCCTTAAGCAAGCATAAGTTGGTTTTCTAAATTTGAGACCCTGTTCTGTTCTGTAATTCAGTTCCTGTGTAGCCAAGTTTACATTCCGTGTATTACTGATATCTTATGATGTTTCTTTTTCTGTGTGACTTACTTCAGTTAGAATCATCATACCTGAATCCACTCATTGTGCTGCTAAGGGCCTGATGACACAGATTTCATTGCTGAGTGATATTGCTTTGTAAGTAAATACCACAACTTCTTTATCCATTTTTCACTTTCTGCGATGTTGAACTTGTACTGTAAACGAGGTTCTTGTAAACAGAGGGGTCCCAAACTTTGGGGTGGCTGTGTCTTTTTGATTTTAATTTCCCTAAGCTATAGGACCATAAGTGGAAGTGCCCTAGGTTCTGTTGCTTTGTTTTTTAGATGTTTCAGGAAACCCCATACACTTCTCCCGAGTGGTTGTTGGCAATTTACATCCCGCCCATCAGCATAACAAGGCTCCCAGTTCTCCATGGCCTGTCCTGCCTTTCTGGATTTTACACTTTTTTCAGATGGCCCTTTTGACCGGGGGGAAGTGAGACTTCATTGTAGTGCAGATTTCCTTTGCAAGCTTGCTTGGTTGGCCAAAAAGGGCGTATGCGTTTTTTCCTGAATATATTCAGGAAAAAACGCATACGCCCTTTTTGGCCAAGTGCATCATTGTGGACGTTCTGCCTCTTTTCCTATGCTTTCAATGCAATTCCAGTCTACCTCCTGAAATCGGTTTCCTGCAATTCTGCCCCGCTTTCAAGTCCTCTTGGCAGCCTTACTTCAGTCTATTTTTGGACGATAGCTGTCATTTATAACTCTGCAGGTTTGTGAATTACAGTGCCCCTGAGCTCCTTTCTTCAACTCGCTTTCTTGTGACCTGGCCGCAACACCGCAGGATGGTTTCAGGCCCTAATCTGGTTCCGGCACGGCACGCTGAGCCTTTGGTTATTTCCTCTTCCTGGTGGGAAATAAGAGTTAAATTTGCCCGTCCAGACACCTCCAGCTAGCCTCTCATTGGTTCTCGCTATTCCTGTTCATCTTCCGCAGAAATTGCAAACTGGGCCAAACAGGAGGTTAAAGGGACTGACTCTCCAAGTGGGGAGAGTGTTAGTAAAGCGTCTGGAATGTTGCACCCGAGTACCAGGGTACGAAAACTGAGACATATTTGAACACGTCTCGCGTTCACATGGTTGATCATACTTGGGTTCCACATGCATGTTTTAGCTGAAGGAAGAATATCTTAAACCTGGAGAGTTGAGACCCGTGTAATGGGTACCATGCAATATGACTTCAAAGGGTCTTCATTTGCTCACCGAACCTCTCCAATCCTATCACTGCTGCGTTTATGCCCCTGTACACATGCTTGATTCTCTTTTGGAGACATAGCAATCCATAGGTTTTACGATACTTAGTAGTCAGGTACATTCTTAGGCGTTTAATATGCGGTGTTGAGTCCATTTCGTTGAGCAAGGAGTAGCTCTTGTCTATTCCATATTTGACTTAAGGAAATTTATCTGTGCTCATTTCAATCTCTGCTTTTATGCAGCACCCCAACTCACCTTTACCCTTAAGCAAGCATAAGTTGGTTTTCTAAATTTGAGACCCTGTCCTGTTCTGTAATTCAGTTCCTGTGTATCCAAGTTTACATTCCGTGTATTACTGATATCTTATGATGTTTCTTTTTCTGTGTGACTTATTTCAGTTAGAATCATCATACCTGAA
Source organism: Delphinus delphis (assembly GCF_949987515.2). Classification (NCBI taxonomy): domain Eukaryota; kingdom Metazoa; phylum Chordata; class Mammalia; order Artiodactyla; family Delphinidae; genus Delphinus; species Delphinus delphis. The sequence goes on from NW_027192814.1 coordinate 358,525, forward strand.
TCTACTCATTGTGATGCTAAGGGCCTGATGACATAGATTTCATTGCTGAGTGATATTGCTTTGTAAGTAAATACCACAACTTCTTTATCCATTTTTCACTTTCTGCGATGTTGAACTTGTACTGTAAACGAGGTTCTTGTAAACAGAGGCGTCCCAAACTTTGGGGTGGCTGTGTCTTTTTGATTTTAATTTCCCTAAGCTATAGGACCATAAGTGGCAGTGCCCTAGGCTCTGTTGCTTTGTTTTTTAGATGTTTCAGGAAACACCATACACTTCTCCCGAGTGTCTGTTGGCAATTTACATCCCGCCCATCAGCATAACAAGGCTCCCAGTTCTCCATGGCCTGTCCTGCCTTTCTGGATTTTACACTTTTTTCAGATGGCCCTTTTGACCGGGGGGAAGTGAGACTTCATTGTAGTGCAGATTTCCTTTGCAAGCTTGCTTGGTTGGCCAAAAAGGGCGTATGCATTTTTTCCTGAATATATTCAGGAAAAAACGCATACGCCCTTTTTGGCCAAGTGCATCATTGTGGACGTTCTGCCTCTTTTCCTATGCTTTCAATGCAATTCCAGTCTACCTCCTGAAATCGGTTTCCTACAATTCTGCCCCGCTTTCAAGTCCTCTTGGCAGCCTTACTTCAGTCTATTTTTGGACGATAGCTGTCATTTATAACTCTGCAGGTTTGTGAATTACAGTGCCCCTGAGCTCCTTTCTTCAACTCGCTTTCTTTTGAGCTGGCCGCAACACCGCAGGATGGCTTCAGGCCCTAATCTGGTTCTGGTACGGCACGCTGAGCCTTTGGTTATTTCCTCTTCCTGGTGGGAAATGAGAGTTAAATTTGCCCGTCCAGACACCTCCAGCTAGCCTCTCATTGGTTCTCGTTATTCCTGTTCATCTTCCGCAGAAATTGCAAACTGGGCCAAACAGGAGGTTAAAGGCGCTGACTCTCCAAGTGGGGAGAGTGTTAGTAAAGCGTCTGGAATGTTGCACCCGAGTACCAGGGGAGGAAAACTGAGACATATTTGAACACGTCTCCCATTCACACGGTTGATCATACTCTGGGTTCCACATGCATGTTTTAGCTGAAGGAAGAATACCTTAAACCTGGAGAGTTGAGACCCGTGGAATGGGTACCACGCAATATGACTTCAAAGGGTATTCATTTGCTCACCGAACCTCTCCAATCCTATCACTGCTGCGTTTATGCCCCTGTACACATGCTTGATTCTCTTTTGGAGACATAGCAATCCATAGGTTTTAAGATACTTACTAGTCAGGTACATTCTTTGGCGTTTAATATGGGGTGTTGAGTCCATTTCGTTGAGCAAGGAGTAGCTCTTGTCTATTCCATATTTGGCTTAAGGAACTTTATCTGTGCTCATTTCAATCTCTGGTTTTATGCAGCACCCCAACTCACCTTTCCCCTTAAGCAAGCATAAGTTGGTTTTCTAAATTTGAGACCCTGTTCTGTTTGGAATTCAGTTCCTGTGTAGCCAAGTTTACGTTCCGTGTGTTAGTGATATCTTATGATGTTTCTTTTTCTGTGTGACTTATTTCAGTTAGAATCATCGTACCTGAATCCACTCATTATGCTGCTACAGGCCTGATGACATAGATTTCATTGCTGAGTGATACTGCATTGTACGTAAGTACCACAAGTTCTTTATCCATTTTTCACTTTCTGTGATATTGAACTTGTACGGTAAATGAGGTTCTTGTAAACAGAGGCGTCCCAAACTTTGGGGTGGCTGTGTCTTTTTGATTTTAATTTCCCTAAGCTATAGGACCATAAGTGGAAGTGCCCTAGGCTCTGTTGCTTTGTTTTTTAGATGTTTCAGGAAACACCATACACTTCTCCCGAGTGTCTGTTGGCAATTTACATCCCGCCCATCAGCATAACAAGGCTCCCAGTTCTCCATGGCCTGTCCTGCCTTTCTGGATTTTACACTTTTTTCAGATGGCCCTTTTTACTGGGGTGAAGTGAGACTTCATTGTAGTGCAGATTTCCTTTGCAAGTTTGCTTGGTTGGCCAAAAAGTGCGTATGCGTTTTTTCCTGAATATATTCAGGAAAAAACGCATACGCCCTTTTTGGCCAAGTGCATCATTGTGGACGTTCTGCCTCTTTTCCTATGCTTTCAATGCAATTCCAGTCTACCTCCTGAAATCGGTTTCCTGCAATTCTGCCCCGCTTTCAAGTCCTCTTGGCAGCCTTACTTCAGTCTATTTTTGGACGATAGCTGTCATTTATAACTCTGCAGGTTTGTGAATTACAGTACCCCTGAGCTCCTTTCATCAAGTCGCTTTCTTGTGACCTGGTCGCAACACCGCAGGATGGCTTCAGACCCTAATCTGGTTCCGGCACGGCACGCTGAGCCTTTGGTTAATTCCTCTTCCTGGTGGGAAATGAGAGTTAAATTTGCCCGTCCAGACACCTCCAGCTAGTCTCTCATTGGTTCTCGCTATTCCTGTTCATCTTCCACAGAAATTGCAAACTGGGCCAAACAGGAGGTTAAAGGGACTGACTCTCCAAGTCGGGAGAGTGTTAGTAAAGCGTCTGGAATGTTGCACCCAAGTACCAGGGTACGAAATCTGAGACATATTTGAACACGTCTCACGATCACATGGTTGATCACACTCTAGGTTCCACATGCATGTTTTAGCTGAAGGAAGAATACCTTAAAACTGGGTAGTTGAAACCCGTGGAATGGGTACCATGCAATATGACTTCAAAGGGTCTTCATTTGCTCACCGAACCTCTCCAATCCTATCACTTCTGCGTTTATGCCCCTGTACACATGCTTGATTCTCTTTCGGAGACATAGCAATCCATAGGTTTTAAGATACTTACTAGTCAGGTACATTATTAGGCGTTTAATATGGGGTGTTGAGTCCATTTCGTTGAGCAAGGAGTAGCTCTTGTCTATTCCATATTTGGCTTAAGGAACTTTATCTGTGCTCATTTCAATCTCTGGTTTTAGGCAGCACCCCAACTCACCTTTCCCCTTAAGCAAGCATAAGTTGGTTTTCTAAATTTGAGACCCTGTTCTGTTTTGGAATTCAGTTCCTGTGTAGCCAAGTTTACATTCCGTGTATTAGTGATATCTTATGATGTTTCTTTTTCTGTGTGACTTATTTCAGTTAGAATCATCATACCTGAATCCACTCATTGTGCTGCTAAGGGCCTGATGACATAGATTTCATTGCTGAGTGATATTGCTTTGTAAGTAAATACCACAACTTCTTTATCCATTTTTCACTTTCTGCGATGTTGAACTTGTACTGTAAACGAGGTTCTTGTAAACAGAGGCGTCCCAAACTTTGGGGTGGCTGTGTCTTTTTGATTTTAATTTCCCTAAGCTATAGGACCATAAGTGGAAGTGCCCTAGGCTCTGTTGCTTTGTTTTTTAGATGTTTCAGGAAACACCATACACTTCTCCGGAGTGTCTGTTGGCAATTTACATCCCGCCCATCAGCATAACAAGGCTCCCAGTTCTCCATGGCCTGTCCTGCCTTTCTGGATTTTACACTTTTTTCAGATGGCCCTTTTGACCGGGGGGAAGTGAGACTTCATTGTAGTGCAGATTTCCTTTGCAAGCTTGCTTGGTTGGCCAAAAAGGGCGTATGCGTTTTTTCCCTGAATATATTCAGGAAAAAACGCATAGGCACTTTTTGGCCAAGTACATCATTGTGGACGTTCTGCCTCTTTTCCTATGCTTTCAATGCAATTCCAGTCTACCTCCTGAAATCGGTTTCCTGCAATTCTGTCCCGCTTTCAAGTCCTCTTGGCAGCCTTACTTCAGTCTATTTTTGGACGATAGCTGTCATTGATAACTCTGCAGGTTTGTGAATTACAGTGCCCCTGAGCTCCTTTCTTCAACTCGCTTTCTTTTGAGCTGGCCGCAACACCGCAGGATGGCTTCAGGCCCGAATCTGGTTCCGGCATGGCACGCTGAGCCTTTGGTTATTTCCTCTTCCTGGTGGGAAATGAGAGTTAAATTTGCCCGTCCAGACACCTCCAGCTAGTCTCTCATTGGTTCTCCCTATTCCTGTTCATCTTCCGCAGAAATTGCAAACTGGGCCAAACAGGAGGTTAAAGACGCTGACTCTCCAAGTGGGGAGAGTGTTAGTAAAGCATCTGGAATGTTGCACCCGAGTACCACGGGAGGAAAACTGAGACATATTTGAACACGTCTCCCGTTCACACGGTTGATCATACTCTGGGTTCTACATGCATGTTTTAGCTGAAGGAAGAATACCTTAAACCTGGAGAGTTGAGACCCGTGTAATGGGTACCATGCAATATGACTTCAAAGGGTCTTCATTTGCTCACCAAACCTCTCCAATCGTATCACTGCTGTGTTTATGCCCCTGTACACATGCTTGATTCTGTTTTGGAGACATAGCAATCCATAGGTTTTAAGATACTTACTAGTCAGGTACATTCTTTGGCGTTTAATATGGGGTGTTGAGTCCATTTCGTTGAGCAAGGAGTAGCTCTTGTCTATTCTATATTTGGCTTAAGGAACTTTATCTGTGCTCATTTCAATCTCTGGTTTTATGCAGCACCCCAACTCACCTTTCCCCTTAAGCAAGCATAAGTTGGTTTTCTAAATTTGAGACCCTGTTCTGTTTTGGAATTCAGTTCCTGTGTAGCCAAGTTTACATTCCGTGTATTAGTTATATCTTATGATGTTTCTTTTTCTGTGTGACTTATTTCAGTTAGAATCATCGTACCTGAATCCACTCATTATGCTACTATGGGCCTGATGACATAGATTTCATTGCTGAGTGATACTGCATTGTACGTAAGTACGACAAGTTCTTTATCTATTTTTCACTTTCTGTGATATTGAACTTGTACGGTAAACGAGGTTCTTGTAAACAGAGGCGTCCCAAACTTTGGGGTGGCTGTGTCTTTTTGATTTTAATTTCCCTAAGCTATAGGACCATAAGTGGAAGTGCCCTAGGCTCTGTTGCTTTGTTTTTTAGATGTTTCAGGAAACACCATACATTCTCCCCAGTGTCTGTTGGCAATTTACATCCCGCCCATCAGCATAACAAGGCTCCCAGTTCTCCATGGCCTGTCCTGCCTTTCTGGATGTTACACTTTTTTCAGATGGCCCTTTTGACCGGGGGGAAGTGAGACTTCATTGTAGTGCAGATTTCCTTTGCAAGTTTGCTTGGTTGGCCAAAAAGGGCGTATGCATTTTTTCCCTGAATATATTCAGGAAAAAACGCATAGGCCCTTTTTGGCCAAGTGCATCATTGTGGACGTTCTGCCGCTTTTCCTATGCTTTCAATGCAATTCCAGTCTACCTCCTAAATTCGGTTTCCTGCAATTCTGTCCCGCTTTCAAGTCCTCTTGGCAGCCTTACTTCAGTATATTTTTGGACGATAGCTGTCATTTATAACTCTGCAGGTTTGTGAATTACAGTGCCCCTGAGCTCCTTTCTTCAACTCGCTTTCTTGTGAGCTGGCTGCAAAACCACAGGATGGCTTCATGCCCTAATCTGGTTCCAGCACGGCACGCTGTGCCTTTGGTTAATTCCTCTTCCTGGTGGGAAATGAGAGTTAAATTTGCCCGTCCAGAGACTTCCAGCTAGTCTCTCATTGGTTCTCGCTATTCCTGTTCATCTTCCGCAGAAATTGCAAACTGTGCCAAACAGGAGGTTAAAGGGACTGACTCTCCAAGTGGGGAGAGTGTTAGTAAAGCGTCTGGAATGTTGCACCCGAGTACCAGGGTACGAAAACTGAGACATATTTGAACACGTCTCCCGATCACATGGTTGATCATACTCTGGATTCCACATGCATGTTTTAGCTGAAGGAAGAATACCTTAAACCTGGGTAGTTGAAACCCGTGGAATGGGTACCATGCAATATGACTTCAAAGGGTCTTCATTTGCTCACCGAACCTCTCCAATCCTATCACTGCTGCGTTTATGCCCCTGTACACATGCTTGATTCTCTTTCGGAGACATAGCAATCCATAGGTTTTAATATACTTACTAGTCAGGTACATTCTTAGGCGTTTAATATGCGGTGTTGAGTCCATTTCGTTGAGCAAGGAGTAGCTCTTGTCTATTCCATATTTGGCTTAAGGAACTTTATCTGTGCTCATTTCAATCTCTGGTTTTATGCAGCACCCCAACTCACCTTTCCCCTTAAGCAAGCATAAGTTGGTTTTCTAAATTTGAGACCCTGTTCTGTTCTGTAATTCAGTTCCTGTGTAGCCAAGTTTACATTCCGTGTATTACTGATATCTTATGATGTTTCTTTTTCTGTGTGACTTACTTCAGTTAGAATCATCATACCTGAATCCACTCATTGTGCTGCTAAGGGCCTGATGACACAGATTTCATTGCTGAGTGATATTGTTTTGTAAGTAAATACCACAACTTCTTTATCCATTTTTCACTTTCTGCGATGTTGAACTTGTACTGTAAACGAGGTTCTTGTAAACAGAGCCGATCCAAACTTTGGGGTGGCTGTGTCTTTTTGATTTTAATTTCCCTAAGCTATAGGACCATAAGTGGAAGTGCCCTAGGTTCTGTTGCTTTGTTTTTTAGATGTTTCAGGAAACACCATACACTTCTCCCCAGTGTCTGTTGGCAATTTACATCCCGCCCATCAGCATAACAAGGCTCCCAGTTCTCCATGGCCTGTCCTGCCTTTCTGGATTTTACACTTTTTTCAGATGGCCCTTTTGACCGGGGGGAAGTGAGACTTCATTGTAGTGCAGATTTCCTTTGCAAGCTTGCTTGGTTGGCCAAAAATGGCGTATGCGTTTTTTCCTGAATATATTCAGGAAAAAACGCATACGCCCTTTTTGGCCAAGTGCATCATTGTGGACGTTCTGCCTCTTTTCCTATGCTTTCAATGCAATTCCAGTCTACCTCCTGAAATCGGTTTCCTGCAATTCTGCCCCGCTTTCAAGTCCTCTTGGCAGCCTTACTTCAGTCTATTTTTGGACGATAGCTGTCATTTATAACTCTGCAGGTTTGTGAATTACAGTGTCCCTGAGCTCCTTTCTTCAACTCGCTTTCTTTTGAGCTGGCCGCAACACCGCAGGATGGCTTCAGGCCCTAATCTGGTTCCGGCACGGCACGCTGAGCCTTTGGTTATTTCCTCTTCCTGGTGGGAAATGAGAGTTAAATTTGCCCGTCCAGAAACCTCCAGCTAGTCTCTCATTGGTTCTCGCTATTCCTGTTCATCTTCCGCAGAAATTGCAAACTGGGCCAAACAGGAGGTTAAAGGCGCTGACTCTCCAAGTGGGGAGACTGTGAGTAAAGCGTCTGGAATGTTGCACCCGAGTACCAGGGTACGAAAACTGAGACATATTTGAACACGTCTCCCGTTCACATGGTTGATCATACTTGGGTTCCACATGCATGTTTTAGCTGAAGGAAGAATACCTTAAAACTGGGTAGTTGAAACCCGTGGAATGGGTACCATGCAATATGACTTCAAAGGGTCTTCATTTGCTCACCGAACCTCTCCAATCCTATCACTGCTGCGTTTATGCCCCTGTACACATGCTTGATTCTCTTTCGGAGACATAGCAATCCATAGGTTTTAAGATACTTACTAGTCAGGTACATTATTAGGCGTTTAATATGGGGTGTTGAGTCCATTTCGTTGAGCAAGGAGTAGCTCTTGTCTATTCCATATTTGGCTTAAGGAACTTTATCTGTGCTCATTTCAATCTCTGGTTTTATGCAGCACCCCAACTCACCTTTCCCCTTAAGCAAGCATAAGTTGGTTTTCTAAATTTGAGACCCTGTTCTGTTTTGGAATTCAGTTCCTGTGTAGCCAAGTTTACATTCCGTGTATTACTGATATCTTATGATGTTTCTTTTTCTGTGTGACTTATTTCAGTTAGAATCATCATACCTGAATCCACTCATTGTGCTGCTAAGGGCCTGATGACATAGATTTCATTGCTGAGTGATATTGCTTTGTAAGTAAATACCACAACTTCTTTATCCATTTTTCACTTTCTGCGATGTTGAACTTGTACTGTAAACGAGGTTCTTGTAAACAGAGCCGTCCCAAACTTTGGGGTGGCTGTGTCTTTTTGATTTTAATTTCCCTAAGCTATAGGACCATAAGTGGAAGTGCCCTAGGCTCTGTTGCTTTGTTTTTTAGATGTTTCAGGAAACACCATACACTTCTCCCGAGTGTCTGTTGGCAATTTACATCCCGCCCATCAGCATAACAAGGCTCCCAGTTCTCCATGGCCTGTCCTGCCTTTCTGGATGTTACACTTTTTTCAGATGGCCCTTTTGACCGGGGGGAAGTGAGACTTCATTGTAGTGCAGATTTCCTTTGCAAGCTTGCTTGGTTGGCCAAAAAGGGCGTATGCATTTTTTCCCTGAATATATTCAGGAAAAAACGCATAGGCCCTTTTTGGCCAAGTGCATCATTGTGGACGTTCTGCCTCTTTTCCTATGCTTTCAATGCAATTCCAGTCTACCTCCTGAAATCGGTTTCCTGCAATCCTGTCCCGCTTTCAAGTCCTCTTGGCAGCCTTACTTCAGTCTATTTTTGGACGATAGCTGTCATTTATAACTCTGCAGGTTTGTGAATTACAGTGCCCCTGAGCTCCTTTCTTCAACTCGCTTTCTTGTGAGCTGGCGGCAACACCGCAGGATGGCTTCAGGCCCTAATCTGGTTCCGGCACGGCACGCTGAGCCTTTGGTTATTTCCTCTTCCTGGTGGGAAATGAGAGTTAAATTTGCCCGTCCAGACACCTCCAGCTAGCCTCTCATTGGTTCTCGCTATTCCTGTTCATCTTCCGCAGAAATTGCAAACTGGGCCAAACAGGAGGTTAAAGGCGCTGACTCTCCAAGTGGGGAGAGTGTTAGTAAAGCATCTGGAATGTTGCACCCGAGTACCAGGGGAGGAAAACTGAGACATATTTGAACACGTCTCCCGATCACATGGTTGATCATACTTGGGTTCCACATGCATGTTTTAGCTGAAGGAAGAATACCTTAAACCTGGAGAGTTGAGACCAGTGTAATGGGTACCATGCAATATGACTTCAAAGGGTCTTCATTTGCTCACCGAACCTCTCCAATCCTATCACTGCTGCGTTTATGCCCCTGTACGCATGCTTGATTCTCTTTTGGAGACATAGCAATCCATAGGTTTTTCGATACTTACTAGTCAGGTACATTCTTAGGCGTTTAATATGCGGTGTTGAGTCCATTTCGTTGAGCAAGGAGTAGCTCTTGTCTATTCCATATTTGGCTTAAGGAAATTTATCTGTGCTCCTTTCAATCTCTGGTTTTATGCAGCACCCCAACTCACCTTTACCCTTAAGCAAACATAAGTTGGTTTTCTAAATTTGAGACCCTGTTCTGTTCTGTAATTCAGTTCCTGTGTAGCCAAGTTTACATTCCGTGTATTACTGATATCTTATGATGTTTCTTTTTCTGTGTGACTTACTTCAGTTAGAATCATCATACCTGAATCCACTCATTGTGCTGCTAAGGGCCTGATGACACAGATTTCATTGCTGAGTGATATTGCTTTGTAAGTAAATACCACAACTTCTTTATCCATTTTTCACTTTCTGCGATGTTGAACTTGTACTGTAAACGAGGTTCTTGTAAACAGAGCCGTTCCAAACTTTGGGGTGGCTGTGTCTTTTTGATTTTAATTTCCCTGAGCTATAGGACCATAAGTGGAAGTGCCCTAGGTTCTGTTGCTTTGTTTTTTAGATGTTTCAGGAAATACCATACACTTCTCCCGAGTGGTTGTTGGCAATTTACATCCCGCCCATCAGCATAACAAGACTCCCAGTTCTCCATGGCCTGTCCTGCCTTTCTGGATTTTACACTTTTTTCAGATGGCCCTTTTGACCGGGGGAAAGTGAGACTTCATTGTAGTGCAGATTTCCTTTGCAAGCTTGCTTGGTTGGCCAAAAAGGGCGTATGCGTTTTTTCCTGAATATATTCAGGAAAAAACGCATACGCCCTTTTTGGCCAAGTGCATCATTGTGGACGTTCTGCCTCTTTTCCTATGCTTTCAATGCAATTCCAGTCTACCTCCTGAAATCGGTTTCCTGCAATTCTGCCCCGCTTTCAAGTCCTCTTGGCAGCCTTACTTCAGTCTATTTTTGGACGATAGCTGTCATTTATAACTCTGCAGGTTTGTGAATTACAGTGCCCCTGAGCTCCTTTCTTCAACTCGCTTTCTTTTGAGCTGGCCGCAACACCGCAGGATGGCTTCAGGCCCTAATCTGGTTCCAGCACGGCACGCTGAGCCTTTGGTTATTTCCTCTTCCTGGTGGGAAATGAGAGTTAAATTTGCCCGTCCAGACACCTCCAGCTAGCCTCTCATTGGTTCTCGCTATTCCTGTTCATCTTCCGCAGAAATTGCAAACTGGGCCAAACAGGAGGTTAAAGGCGCTGACTCTCCAAGTGGGGAGAGTGTTAGTAAAGCGTCTGGAATGTTGCACCCGAGTACCAGGGGAGGAAAACTGAGACATATTTGAACACGTCTCCCGTTCACATGGTTGATCATACTTGGGTTCCACATGCATGTTTTAGCTGAAGGAAGAATACCTTAAACCTGGAGAGTTGAGACCCGTGTAATGGGTACCATGCAATATGACTTCAAAGGGTCTTCATTTGCTCACCGAACCTCTCCAATCCTATCACTGCTGCGTTTATGCCCCTGTACACATGCTTGATTCTCTTTTGGAGACATAGCAATCCATAGGTTTTAAGATACTTACTAGTCAGGTACATTCTTAGGCGTTTAATATGCGGTGTTGAGTCCATTTCGTTGAGCAAGGAGTAGCTCTTGTCTATTCCATATTTGGCTTAAGGAACTTTATCTGTGCTCATTTCAATCTCTGGTTTTATGCAGCACCCCAACTCACCTTTACCCTTAAGCAAGCATAAGTTGGTTTTCTAAATTTGAGACCCTGTTCTGTTCTGTAATTCAGTTCCTGTGTAGCCAAGTTTACATTCCGTGTATTACTGATATCTTATGATGTTTCTTTTTCTGTGTGACTTATTTCAGTTAGAATCATCATACCTGAATCCACTCATTGTGCTGCTAAGGGCCTGATGACATAGATTTCATTGCTGAGTGATATTGCTTTGTAAGTAAATACCACAAGTTCTTTATCCATTTTTCACTTTCTGCGATGTTGAACTTGTACTGTAAACAAGGTTCTTGTAAACAGAGGCGTCCCAAACTTTGGGGTGCTTTGTCTTTTTGATTTTAATTTCCCTAAGCTATAGGACCATAAGTGGCAGTGCCCTAGGCTCTGTTGCTTTGTTTTTTAGATGTTTCAGGAAACACCATACACTTCTCCCGAGTGTCTGTTGGCAATTTACATCCCGCCCATCAGCATAACAAGGCTCCCAGTTCTCCATGGCCTGTCCTGCCTTTCTGGATTTTACACTTTTTTCAGATGGCCCTTTTGACCGGGGGGAAGTGAGACTTCATTGTAGTGCAGATTTCCTTTGCAAGCTTGCTTGGTTGGCCAAAAAGGGCGTATGCGTTTTTTTCTGAATATTTTCAGGAAAAAACGCATACGCCCTTTTTGGCCAAGTGCATCATTGTGGACGTTCTGCCTCTTTTCCTATGCTTTCAATGCAATTCCAGTCTACCTCCTGAAATCGGTTTCCTGCAATTCTGCCCCACTTTCAAGTCCTCTTGGCAGCCTTACTTCAGTCTATTTTTGGACGATAGCTGTCATTTATAACTCTGCCGGTTTGTGAATTACAGTGCCCCTGAGCTCCTTTCTTCAACTCGCTTTCTTGTGACCTGGCCGCAACACCGCAGGATGGCTTCAGGCCCAAATCTGCTTCCGGCACGGCATGCTGAGCCTTTGGTTATTTCCTCTTCCTGGTGGGAAATGAGAGTTAAATTTGCCCGTCCAGACACCTCCAGCTAGTCTCTCATTGGTTCTCGCTATTACTGTTCATCTTCCGCAGAAATTGCAAACTGTGCCAAACAGGAGGTTAAAGGCGCTGACTCTCCAAGTGGGGAGGGTGTTAGTAAAGCGTCTGGAATGTTGCACCCGAGTACCAGGGGAGGAAAACTGAGACATATTTGAACACGTCTCCCGTTCACATGGTTGATCATACTTGGGTTCCACATGCATGTTTTAGCTGAAGGAAGAATACCTTAAACCTGGAGAGTTAAGACCCGTGTAATGGGTACCATGCAATATGACTTCAAAGGGTCTTCATTTGCTCACCGAACCTCTCCAATCCTATCACTGCTGCGTTTATGCCCCTGTACACATGCTTGATTCTCTTTCGGAGACATAGCAATCCATAGGTTTTAAGATACTTACTAGTCAGGTACATTCTTAGGCGTTTAATATGCGGTGTTGAGTCCATTTCGTTGAGCAAGGAGTAGCTCTTGTCTATTCCATATTTGGCTTAAGGAACTTTATCTGTGCTCATTTCAATCTCTGGTTTTATGCAGCACCCCAACTCACCTTTCCCCTTAAGCAAGCATAAGTTGGTTTTCTAAATTTGAGACCCTGTTCTGTTTTGGAATTCAGTTCCTGTGTAGCCAAGTTTACATTCCGTGTATTACTGATATCTTATGATGTTTCTTTTTCTGTGTGACTTATTTCAGTTAGAATCATCATACCTGAATCCACTCATTGTGCTGCTAAGGGCCTGATGACATAGATTTCATTGCTGAGTGATATTGCTTTGTAAGTGAATACCACAACTTCTTTATCCATTTTTCACTTTCTGCGATGTTGAACTTGTACTGTAAACGAGGTTCTTGTAAACAGAGCCGTCCCAAACTTTGGGGTGGCTGTGTCTTTTTGATTTTAATTTCCCTAAGCTATAGGACCATAAGTGGAAGTGCCCTAGGCTCTGTTGCTTTGTTTTTTAGATGTTTCAGGAAACACCATACACTTCTCCCGAGTGTCTGTTGGCAATTTACATCCCGCCCATCAGCATAACAAGGCTCCCAGTTCTCCATGGCCTGTCCTGCCTTTCTGGATTTTACACTTTTTTCAGATGGCCCTTTTGACCGGGGGGAAGTGAGACTTCATTGTAGTGCAGATTTCCTTTGCAAGCTTGCTTGGTTGGCCAAAAAGGGCGTATGCGTTTTTTCCCTGAATATATTCAGGAAAAAACGCATAGGCCCTTTTTGGCCAAGTGCATCATTGTGGACGTTCTGCCTCTTTTCCTATGCTTTCAATGCAATTCCAGTCTACCTCCTGAAATCGGTTTCCTGCAATCCTGTCCCGCTTTCAAGTCCTCTTGGCAGCCTTACTTCAGTTTATTTTTGGACGATAGCTGTCATTTATAACTCTGCAGGTTTGTGAATTACAGTGCCCCTGAGCTCCTTTCTTCAACTCGCTTTCTTGTGAGCTGGCGGCAACACCGCAGGATGGCTTCAGGCCCTAATCTGGTTCCGGCACGGCACGCTGAGCCTTTGGTTATTTCCTCTTCCTGGTGGGAAATGAGAGTTAAATTTGCCCGTCCAGACACCTCCAGCTAGCCTCTCATTGGTTCTCGCTATTCCTGTTCATCTTCCGCAGAAATTGCAAACTGGGCCAAACAGGAGGTTAAAGGCGCTGACTCTCCAAGTGGGGAGAGTGTTAGTAAAGCGTCTGGAATGTTGCACCCGAGTACCAGGGGAGGAAAACTGAGACATATTTGAACACGTCTCCCGATCACATGGTTGATCATACTTGGGTTCCACATGCATGTTTTAGCTGAAGGAAGAATACCTTAAACCTGGAGAGTTAAGACCCGTGTAATGGGTACCATGCAATATGACTTCAAAGGGTCTTCATTTGCTCACCGAACCTCTCCAATCCTATCACTGCTGCGTTTATGCCCCTGTACACATGCTTGATTCTCTTTCGGAGACATAGCAATCCATAGGTTTTAAGATACTTACTAGTCAGGTACATTCTTAGGCGTTTAATATGCGGTGTTGAGTCCATTTCGTTGAGCAAGGAGTAGCTCTTGTCTATTCCATATTTGACTTAAGGAACTTTATCTGTGCTCCTTTCAATCTCTGGTTTTATGCAGCACCCCACCTCACCTTTACCCTTAAGCAAACATAAGTTGGTTTTCTAAATTTGAGACCCTGTTCTGTTCTGTAATTCAGTTCCTGTGTAGCCAAGTTTACATTCCGTGTATTACTGATATCTTATGATGTTTCTTTTTCTGTGTGACTTACTTCAGTTAGAATCATCATACCTGAATCCACTCATTGTGCTGCTAAGGGCCTGATGACACAGATTTCATTGCTGAGTGATATTGCTTTGTAAGTAAATACCACAACTTCTTTATCCATTTTTCACTTTCTGCGATGTTGAACTTGTACTGTAAACGAGGTTCTTGTAAACAGAGCCGTTCCAAACTTTGGGGTGGCTGTGTCTTTTTGATTTTAATTTCCCTAAGCTATAGGACCATAAGTGGAAGTGCCCTAGGTTCTGTTGCTTTGTTTTTTAGATGTTTCAGGAAATATCATACACTTCTCCCGAGTGGTTGTTGGCAATTTACATCCCGCCCATCAGCATAACAAGACTCCCAGTTCTCCATGGCCTGTCCTGCCTTTCTGGATTTTACACTTTTTTCAGATGGCCCTTTTGACCGGGGGAAAGTGAGACTTCATTGTAGTGCAGATTTCCTTTGCAAGCTTGCTTGGTTGGCCAAAAAGGGCGTATGCGTTTTTTCCTGAATATATTCAGGAAAAAACGCATACGCCCTTTTTGGCCAAGTGCATCATTGTGGACGTTCTGCCTCTTTTCCTATGCTTTCAATGCAATTCCAGTCTACCTCCTGAAATCGGTTTCCTGCAATTCTGCCCCGCTTTCAAGTCCTCTTGGCAGCCTTACTTCAGTCTATTTTTGGACGATAGCTGTCATTTATAACTCTGCAGGTTTGTGAATTACAGTGCCCCTGAGCTCCTTTCTTCAACTCGCTTTCTTTTGAGCTGGCCGCAACACCGCAGGATGGCTTCAGGCCCTAATCTGGTTCCGGCCCGGCACGCTGAGCCTTTGGTTATTTCCTCTTCCTGGTGGGAAATGAGAGTTAAATTTGCCCGTCCAGACACCTCCAGCTAGCCTCTCATTGGTTCTCGCTATTCCTGTTCATCTTCCGCAGAAATTGCAAACTGGGCCAAACAGGAGGTTAAAGGCGCTGACTCTCCAAGTGGGGAGAGTGTTAGTAAAGCGTCTGGAATGTTGCACCCGAGTACCAGGGGAGGAAAACTGAGACATATTTGAACACGTCTCCCGTTCACATGGTTGATCATACTTGGGTTCCACATGCATGTTTTAGCTGAAGGAAGAATACCTTAAACCTGGAGAGTTGAGACCCGTGTAATGGGTACCATGCAATATGACTTCAAAGGGTCTTCATTTGCTCACCGAACCTCTCCAATCCTATCACTGCTGCGTTTATGCCCCTGTACACATGCTTGATTCTCTTTTGGAGACATAGCAATCCATAGGTTTTAAGATACTTACTAGTCAGGTACATTCTTAGGCGTTTAATATGCGGTGTTGAGTCCATTTCGTTGAGCAAGGAGTAGCTCTTGTCTATTCCATATTTGGCTTAAGGAACTTTATCTGTGCTCATTTCAATCTCTGGTTTTATGCAGCACCCCAACTCACCTTTACCCTTAAGCAAGCATAAGTTGGTTTTCTAAATTTGAGACCCTGTTCTGTTCTGTAATTCAGTTCCTGTGTAGCCAAGTTTACATTCCGTGTATTACTGATATCTTATGATGTTTCTTTTTCTGTGTGACTTATTTCAGTTAGAATCATCATACCTGAATCCACTCATTGTGCTGCTAAGGGCCTGATGACATAGATTTCATTGCTGAGTGATATTGCTTTGTAAGTAAATACCACAAGTTCTTTATCCATTTTTCACTTTCTGCGATGTTGAACTTGTACTGTAAACAAGGTTCTTGTAAACAGAGGCGTCCCAAACTTTGGGGTGGCTTTGTCTTTTTGATTTTAATTTCCCTAAGCTATAGGACCATAAGTGGCAGTGCCCTAGGCTCTGTTGCTTTGTTTTTTAGATGTTTCAGGAAACACCATACACTTCTCCCGAGTGTCTGTTGGCAATTTACATCCCGCCCATCAGCATAACAAGGCTCCCAGTTCTCCATGGCCTGTCCTGCCTTTCTGGATTTTACACTTTTTTCAGATGGCCCTTTTGACCGGGGGGAAGTGAGACTTCATTGTAGTGCAGATTTCCTTTGCAAGCTTGCTTGGTTGGCCAAAAAGGGCGTATGCGTTTTTTTCTGAATATTTTCAGGAAAAAACGCATACGCCCTTTTTGGCCAAGTGCATCATTGTGGACGTTCTGCCTCTTTTCCTATGCTTTCAATGCAATTCCAGTCTACCTCCTGAAATCGGTTTCCTGCAATTCTGCCCCACTTTCAAGTCCTCTTGGCAGCCTTACTTCAGTCTATTTTTGGACGATAGCTGTCATTTATAACTCTGCCGGTTTGTGAATTACAGTGCCCCTGAGCTCCTTTCTTCAACTCGCTTTCTTGTGACCTGGCCGCAACACCGCAGGATGGCTTCAGGCCCTAATCTGCTTCCGGCACGGCATGCTGAGCCTTTGGTTATTTCCTCTTCCTGGTGGGAAATGAGAGTTAAATTTGCCCGTCCAGACACCTCCAGCTAGTCTCTCATTGGTTCTCGCTATTCCTGTTCATCTTCCGCAGAAATTGCAAACTGTGCCAAACAGGAGGTTAAAGGCGCTGACTCTCCAAGTGGGGAGAGTGTTAGTAAAGCGTCTGGAATGTTGCACCCGAGTACCCGGGGAGGAAAACTGAGACATATTTGAACACGTCTCCCGTTCACATGGTTGATCATACTTGGGTTCCACATGCATGTTTTAGCTGAAGGAAGAATACCTTAAACCTGGTGAGTTAAGACCCGTGTAATGGGTACCATGCAATATGACTTCAAAGGGTCTTCATTTGCTCACCGAACCTCTCCAATCCTAACACTGCTGCGTTTATGCCCCTGTACACATGCTTGATTCTCTTTCGGAGACATAGCAATCCATAGGTTTTAAGATACTTACAAGTCAGGTACATTCTTAGGCGTTTAATATGCGGTGTTGAGTCCATTTCGTTGAGCAAGGAGTAGCTCTTGTCTATTCCATATTTGGCTTAAGGAACTTTATCTGTGCTCATTTCAATCTCTGGTTTTATGCAGCACCCCAACTCACCTTTCCCCTTAAGCAAGCATAAGTTGTTTTTCTAAATTTGAGACCCTGTTCTGTTCTGTAATTCAGTTCCTCTGTAGCCAAGTTTCCATTCCGTGTATTACTGATATCTTATGATGTTTCTTTTTCTGTGTGACTTATTTCAGTTAGAATCATCATACCTGAATCCACTCATTGTGCTGCTAAGGGCCTGATGACATAGATTTCATTGCTGAGTGATATTGCTTTGTAAGTGAATACCACAACTTCTTTATCCATTTTTCACTTTCTGCGATGTTGAACTTGTACTGTAAACGAGGTTCTTGTAAACAGAGCCGTTCCAAACTTTGGGGTGGCTGTGTCTTTTTTATTTTAATTTCCCTAAGCTATAGGACCATAAGTGGAAGTGCCCTAGGCTCTGTTGCTTTGTTTTTTAGATGTTTCAGGAAACACCATACACTTCTCCCAAGTGTCTGTTGGCAATTTACATCCCGCCCATCAGCATAACAAGGCTCCCAGTTCTCAATGGCCTGTTGCCTTTCTGGATTTTACACTTTTTTCAGATGGCCCTTTTGACCGGGGGGAAGTGAGACTTCATTGTAGTGCAGATTTCCTTTGCAAGCTTGCTTGGTTGGCCAAAAAGGGCGTATGCGTTTTTTCCTGAATATATTCAGGAAAAAACGCATACGCCCTTTTTGGCCAAGTGCATCATTGTGGACGTTCTGCCTCTTTTCCTATGCTTTCAATGCAATTCCAGTCTACCTCCTGAAATCGGTTTCCTGCAATTCTGCCCCGCTTTCAAGTCCTCTTGGCAGCCTTACTTCAGTCTATTTTTGGACGATAGCTGTCATTTATAACTCTGCAGGTTTGTGAATTACAGTGCCCCTGAGCTCCTTTCTTCAACTCGCTTTCTTTTGAGCTGGCCGCAACACCGCAGGATGGCTTCAGGCCCTAATCTGGTTCCAGCACGGCACGCTGAGCCTTTGGTTATTTCCTCTTCCTGGTGGGAAATGAGAGTTAAATTTGCCCGTCCAGACACCTCCAGCTAGCCTCTCATTGGTTCTCGTTATTCCTGTTCATCTTCCGCAGAAATTGCAAACTGGGCCAAACAGGAGGTTAAAGGCGCTGACTCTCCAAGTGGGGAGAGTGTTAGTAAAGCGTCTGGAATGTTGCACCCGAGTACCAGGGGAGGAAAACTGAGACATATTTGAACACGTCTCCCGATTACATGGTTGATCATACTTGGGTTCCACATGCATGTTTTAGCTGAAGGAAGAATACCTTAAACCTGGAGAGTTAAGACCCGTGTAATGGGTACCATGCAATATGACTTCAAAGGGTCTTCATTTGCTCACCGAACCTCTCCAATCCTATCACTGCTGCGTTTATGCCCCTGTACACATGCTTGATTCTCTTTCGGAGACATAGCAATCCATAGGTTTTAAGATACTTACTAGTCAGGTACATTCTTAGGCGTTTAATATGCGGTGTTGAGTCCATTTCGTTGAGCAAGGAGTAGCTCTTGTCTATTCCATATTTGACTTAAGGAACTTTATCTGTGCTCATTTCAATCTCTGGTTTTATGCAGCACCCCACCTCACCTTTACCCTTAAGCAAACATAAGTTGGTTTTCTAAATTTGAGACCCTGTTCTGTTCTGTAATTCAGTTCCTGTGTAGCCAAGTTTACATTCCGTGTATTACTGATATCTTATGATGTTTCTTTTTCTGTGTGACTTACTTCAGTTAGAATCATCATACCTGAATCCACTCATTGTGCTGCTAAGGGCCTGATGACACAGATTTCATTGCTGAGTGATATTGCTTTGTAAGTAAATACCACAACTTCTTTATCCATTTTTCACTTTCTGCGATGTTGAACTTGTACTGTAAACGAGGTTCTTGTAAACAGAGCCGTTCCAAACTTTGGGGTGGCTGTGTCTTTTTGATTTTAATTTCCCTAAGCTATAGGACCATAAGTGGAAGTGCCCTAGGTTCTGTTGCTTTGTTTTTTAGATGTTTCAGGAAATATCATACACTTCTCCCGAGTGGTTGTTGGCAATTTACATCCCGCCCATCAGCATAACAAGGCTCCCAGTTCTCCATGGCCTGTCCTGCCTTTCTGGATTTTACACTTTTTTCAGATGGCCCTTTTGACCGGGGGGAAGTGAGACTTCATTGTAGTGCAGATTTCCTTTGCAAGCTTGCTTGGTTGGCCAAAAAGGGCGTATGCGTTTTTTCCTGAATATATTCAGGAAAAAACGCATACGCCCTTTTTGGCCAAGTGCATCATTGTGGACGTTCTGCCTCTTTTCCTATGCTTTCAATGCAATTCCAGTCTACCTCCTGAAATCGGTTTCCTGCAATTCTGCCCCGCTTTCAAGTCCTCTTGGCAGCCTTACTTCAGTCTATTTTTGGACGATAGCTGTCATTTATAACTCTGCAGGTTTGTGAATTACAGTGCCCCTGAGCTCCTTTCTTCAACTCGCTTTCTTTTGAGCTGGCCGCAACACCGCAGGATGGCTTCAGGCCCTAATCTGGTTCCGGCCCGGCACGCTGAGCCTTTGGTTATTTCCTCTTCCTGGTGGGAAATGAGAGTTAAATTTGCCCGTCCAGACACCTCCAGCTAGCCTCTCATTGGTTCTCGCTATTCCTGTTGATCTTCCGCAGAAATTGCAAACTGGGCCAAACAGGAGGTTAAAGGCGCTGACTCTCCAAGTGGGGAGAGTGTTAGTAAAGCGTCTGGAATGTTGCACCCGAGTACCAGGGGAGGAAAACTGAGACATATTTGAACACGTCTCCCGTTCACATGGTTGATCATACTTGGGTTCCACATGCATGTTTTAGCTGAAGGAAGAATACCTTAAACCTGGGTAGTTGAGACCCGTGTAATGGGTACCATGCAATATGACTTCAAAGGGTCTTCATTTGCTCACCGAACCTCTCCAATCCTATCACTGCTGCGTTTATGCCCCTGTACACATGCTTGATTCTCTTTTGGAGACATAGCAATCCATAGGTTTTAAGATACTTACTAGTCAGGTACATTCTTAGGCGTTTAATATGCGGTGTTGAGTCCATTTTGTTGAGCAAGGAGTAGCTCTTGTCTATTCCATATTTGGCTTAAGGAACTTTATCTGTGCTCATTTCAATCTCTGGTTTTATGCAGCACCCCAACTCACCTTTACCCTTAAGCAAGCATAAGTTGGTTTTCTAAATTTGAGACCCTGTTCTGTTCTGTAATTCAGTTCCTGTGTAGCCAAGTTTACATTCCGTGTATTACTGATATCTTATGATGTTTCTTTTTCTGTGTGACTTATTTCAGTTAGAATCATCATACCTGAATCCACTCATTGTGCTGCTAAGGGCCTGATGACATAGATTTCATTGCTGAGTGACATTGCTTTGTAAGTAAATACCACAACTTCTTTATCCATTTTTCACTTTCTGCGATGTTGAACTTGTACTGTAAACGAGGTTCTTGTAAACAGAGGCGTCCCAAACTTTGGGGTGGCTTTGTCTTTTTGATTTTAATTTCCCTAAGCTATAGGACCATAAGTGGCAGTGCCCTAGGCTCTGTTGCTTTGTTTTTTAGATGTTTCAGGAAACACCATACACTTCTCCCGAGTGGTTGTTGGCAATTTACATCCCGCCCATCAGCATAACAAGGCTCCCAGTTCTCCATGGCCTGTCCTGCCTTTCTGGATTTTACACTTTTTTCAGATGGCCCTTTTGACCGGGGGGAAGTGAGACTTCATTGTAGTGCAGATTTCCTTTGCAAGCTTGCTTGGTTGGCCAAAAAGGGCGTATGCGTTTTTTCCTGAATATTTTCAGGAAAAAACGCATACGCCCTTTTTGGCCAAGTGCATCATTGTGGACGTTCTGCCTCTTTTCCTATGCTTTCAATGCAATTCCAGTCTACCTCCTGAAATCGGTTTCCTGCAATTCTGCCCCACTTTCACGTCCTCTTGGCAGCCTTACTTCAGTCTATTTTTGGACGATAGCTGTCATTTATAACTCTGCAGGTTTGTGAATTACAGTGCCCCTGAGCTCCTTTCTTCAACTCGCTTTCTTGTGACCTGGCCGCAACACCGCAGGATGGCTTCAGGCCCTAATCTGCTTCCGGCACGGCATGCTGAGCCTTTGGTTATTTCCTCTTCCTGGTGGGAAATGAGAGTTAAATTTGCCCGTCCAGACACCTCCAGCTAGTCTCCATTGGTTCTCGCTATTCCTGTTCATCTTCCGCAGAAATTGCAAACTGGGCCAAACAGGAGGTTAAGGGGACTGACTCTCCAAGTCGGGAGAGTGTTAGTAAAGCGTCTGGAATGTTGCACCCGAGTACCAGGGTACGAAAACTGAGACATATTTGAACACGTCTCCCGATCACATGGTTGATCATACTCTAGGTTCCACATGCATGTTTTAGCTGAAGGAAGAATACCTTAAACCTGGGTAGTTGAAACCCGTGGAATGGGTACCATGCAATATGACTTCAAAGGGTCTTCATTTGCTCACCGAACCTCTCCAATCCTATCACAGCTGCGTTTATGTCCCTGTACACATGCTTGATTCTCTTTTGGAGACATAGCAATCCATAGGTTTTAAGATACTTACAAGTCAGGTACATTCTTAGGCGTTTAATATGTGGTGTTGAGTCCATTTCATTGAGCAAGGAGTAGCTCTTGTCTATTGCATATTTGGCTTAAGGAACTTTATCTGTGCTCATTTCAATCTCTGGTTTTATGCAGCACCCCAACTCACCTTTACCCTTAAGCAAGCATAAGTTGGTTTTCTAAATTTGAGTCCCTGTTCTGTTCTGTAATTCAGTTCCTGTGTAGCCAAGTTTACATTCCGTGTATTACTGATATCTTATGATGTTTCTTTTTCTGTGTGACTTACTTCAGTTAGAATCATCATACCTGAATCCACTCATTGTGCTGCTAAGGGCCTGATGACACAGATTTCATTGCTGAGTGATATTGCTTTGTAAGTAAATACCACAACTTCTTTATCCATTTTTCACTTTCTGCGATGTTGAACTTGTACTGTAAACGAGGTTCTTGTAAACAGAGCCATTCCAAACTTTGGGGTGGCTGTGTCTATTTGATTTTAATTTCCCTAAGCTATAGGACCATAAGTGGCAGTGCCCTAGGCTCTGTTGCTTTGTTTTTTAGATGTTTCAGGAAACACCATACACTTCTCCCGATGTCTGTTGGCAATTTACATCCCGCCCATCAGCATAACAAGGCTCCCAGTTCTCCATGGCCTGTCCTGCCTTTCTGGATTTTACACTTTTTTCAGATGGCCCTTTTGACCGGGGGGAAGTGAGACTTCATTGTAGTGCAGATTTCCTTTGCAAGCTTGCTTGGTTGGCCAAAAAGGGCGTATGCGTTTTTTCCTGAATATATTCAGGAAAAAACGCATACGCACTTTTTGGCCAAGTGCATCATTGTGGACGTTCTGCCTCTTTTCCTATGCTTTCAATGCAATTCCAGTCTACCTCCTGAAATCGGTTTCCTGCAATTCTGCCCCGCTTTCAAGTCCTCTTGGCAGCCTTACTTCAGTCTATTTTTGGACGATAGCTGTCATTTATAACTCTGCAGGTTTGTGAATTACAGTGCCCCTGAGGTCCATTCTTCAACTCGCTTTCTTTTGAGCTGGCCGCAACACCGCAGGATGGCTTTAGGCCCTAATCTGGTTCCGGCACGGCACGCTGAGCCTTTGGTTATTTCCTCTTCCTGGTGGGAAATGAGAGTTAAATTTGCCCGTCCAGACACCTCCAGCTAGTCTCTCATTGGTTCTCGCCATTCCTGTTCATCTTCCGCAGAAATTGCAAACTGGGCCAAACAGGAGGTTAAAGGCGCTGACTCTCCAAGTGGGGAGAGTGTTAGTAAAGCGTCTGGAATGTTGCACCCGAGTACCAGGGGAGGAAAACTGAGACATATTTGAACACGTCTCCCGTTCACATGGTTGATCACACTTGGGTTCCACATGCATGTTTTAGCTGAAGGAAGAATACCTTAAACCTGGAGAGTTAAGACCCGTGTAGTGGGTACCATGCAATATGACTTCAAAGGGTCTTCATTTGCTCACCGAACCTCTCCAATCCTATCACTGCTGCGTTTATGCCCCTGTACACATGCTTGATTCTCTTTTGGAGACATAGCAATCCATAGGTTTTAAGATACTTACTAGTCAGGTACATTCTTAGGCGTTTACTATGCGGTGTTGAGTCCATTTCGTTGAGCAAGGAGTAGCTCTTGTCTATTCCATATTTGGCTTAAGGAACTTTATCTGTGCTCATTTCAATCTCTGGTTTTATGCAGCACCCCAACTCACCTTTACCCTTAAGCAAGCATAAGTTGGTTTTCTAAATTTGAGACCCTGTTCTGTTCTGTAATTCAGTTTCTGTGTAGCCAAGTTTACATTCCGTGTATTACTGATATCTTATGATGTTTCTTTTTCTGTGTGACTTATTTCAGTTAGAATCATCATACCTGAATCCACTCATTGTGGTGCTAAGGGCCTGATGACATAGATTTCATTGCTGAGTGATATTGCTTTGTAGGTAAATACCACAACTTCTTTATCCATTTTTCACTTTCTGCGATGTTGAACTTGTACTGTAAACGAGGTTCTTGTAAACAGAGCCGTTCCAAACTTTGGGGTGGCTGTGTCTCTTTTATTTTAATTTCCCTAAGCTATAGGACCATAAGTGGAAGTGCCCTAGGCTCTGTTGCTTTGTTTTTTAGATGTTTCAGGAAACACCATACACTTCTCCCAAGTGTCTGTTGGAAATTTACATCCCGCCCATCAGCATAACAAGGCTCCCAGTTCTCAATGGCCTGTTGCCTTTCTGGATTTTACACTTTTTTCAGATGGCCCTTTTGACCGGGGGGAAGTGAGACTTCATTGTAGTGCAGATTTCCTTTGCAAGCTTGCTTGGTTGGCCAAAAAGGGCGTATGCGTTTTTTCCTGAATATATTCAGGAAAAAACGCATACGCCCTTTTTGGCCAAGTGCATCATTGTGGACGTTCTGCCTCTTTTCCTATGCTTTCAATGCAATTCCAGTCTACCTCCTGAAATCGGTTTCCTGCAATTTTGCCCCGCTTTCAAGTCCTCTTGGCAGCCTTACTTCAGTATATTTTTGGACGATAGCTGTCATTTATAACTCTGCAGGTTTGTGAATTACAGTGCCCCTGAGCTCCTTTCTTCAACTCGCTTTCTTTTGAGCTGGCCGCAACACCGCAGGATGGCTTCAGGCCCTAATCTGGTTCCGACCCGGCTCGCTGAGCCTTTGGTTATTTCCTCTTCCTGGTGGGAAATGAGAGTTAAATTTGCCCGTCCAGACACCTCCAGCTAGCCTCTCATTGGTTCTCGCTATTCCTGTTGATCTTCCGCAGAAATTGCAAACTGGGCCAAACAGGAGGTTAAAGGCGCTGACTCTCCAAGTGGGGAGAGTGTTAGTAAAGCATCTGGAATGTTGCACCCGAGTACCAGGGGAGGAAAACTGAGACATATTTGAACACGTCTCCCGTTCACATGGTTGATCATACTTTGGTTCCACATGCATGTTTTAGCTGAAGGAAGAATACCTTAAACCTGGAGAGTTGAGACCCGTGTAATGGGTACCATGCAATATGACTTCAAAGGGTCTTCATTTGCTCACTGAACCTCTCCAATCCTATCACTGCTGCGTTTATGCCCCTGTACACATGCTTGATTCTCTTTTGGAGACATAGCAATCCATAGGTTTTACGATACTTACTAGTCAGGTACATTCTTAGGCGTTTAATATGCGGTGTTGAGTCCATTTTGTTGAGCAAGGAGTAGCTCTTGTCTATTCCATATTTGACTTAAGGAACTTTATCTGTGCTCATTTCAATCTCTGGTTTTGTGCAGCACCCCAACTCACCTTTACCCTTAAGCAAGCATAAGTTGGTTTTCTAAATTTGAGACCCTGTTCTGTTCTGTAATTCAGTTCCTGTGTAGCCAAGTTTACATTCCGTGTATTACTGATATCTTATGATGTTTCTTTTTC
The DNA here is from genome assembly GCF_949987515.2 of Delphinus delphis. Taxonomy (NCBI): domain Eukaryota; kingdom Metazoa; phylum Chordata; class Mammalia; order Artiodactyla; family Delphinidae; genus Delphinus; species Delphinus delphis. The sequence goes on from NW_027192814.1 coordinate 383,752, forward strand.
TGTGTGACTTATTTCAGATAGAATCATCATACCTGAATCCACTCATTGTGCTGCTAAGGGCCTGATGACATAGATTTCATTGCTGAGTGATATTGCTTTGTAAGTGAATACCACAACTTCTTTATCCATTTTTCACTTTCTGCGATGTTGAACTTGTACTGTAAACGAGGTTCTTGTAAACAGAGCCGTTCCAAACTTTGGGGTGGCTGTGTCTCTTTTATTTTAATTTCCCTAAGCTATAGGACCATAAGTGGAAGTGCCCTAGGCTCTGTTGCTTTGTTTTTTAGATGTTTCAGGAAACACCATACACTTCTCCCAAGTGTCTGTTGGCAATTTACATCCCGCCCATCAGCATAACAAGGCTCCCAGTTCTCAATGGCCTGTTGCCTTTCTGGATTTTACACTTTTTTCAGATGGCCCTTTTGACCGGGGGGAAGTGAGACTTCATTGTAGTGCAGATTTCCTTTGCAAGCTTGCTTGGTTGGCCAAAAAGGGCGTATGCGTTTTTTCCTGAATATATTCAGGAAAAAACGCATACGCCCTTTTTGGCCAAGTGCATCATTGTGGACGTTCTGCCTCTTTTCCTATGCTTTCAATGCAATTCCAGTCTACCTCCTGAAATTGGTTTCCCGCAATTCTGCCCCGCTTTCAAGTCCTCTTGGCAGCCTTACTTCAGTCTATTATTGGACGATAGCTGTCATTTATAACTCTGCAGGTTTGTGAATTACAGTGCCCCTAGCTCCTTTCTTCAACTCGCTTTCTTGTGACCTGGCCGCAACACCGCAGGATGGCTTCAGGCCCTAGTCTGGTTCCGACCCGGCATGCTGCGCCTTTGGTTAATTCCTCTTCCTGGTGGGAAATGAGAGTTAAATTTGCCCGTCCAGACACCTCCAGCTAGCCTCTCATTGGTTCTCGCTATTCCTGTTCATCTTCCGCAGAAATTGCAAACTGGACCAAACAGGAGGTTAAAGGGACTGACTCTCCAAGTGGGGATAGTGTTAGTAAAGCGTCTGGAATGTTGCACCCGAGTGCCAGGGGAGGAAAACTGAGACATATTTGAACACGTCTCCTGATCACATGGTTGATCATACTCTGGGTTCCACATGCATGTTTTAGCTGAAGGAAGAATACCTTAAACCTGGAGAGTTAAGACCCGTGTAATGGGTACCATGCAATATGACTTCAAAGGGTCTTCATTTGCTCACCGAACCTCTCCAATCCTATCACTGCTGCGTTTATGCCCCTGTACACATGCTTGATTCTCTTTCGGAGACATAGCAATCCATAGGTTTTAAGATACTTACTAGTCAGGTACATTCTTAGGCGTTTAATATGCGGTGTTGAGTCCATTTCGTTGAGCAAGGAGTAGCTCTTGTCTATTCCATATTTGGCTTAAGGAACTTTATCTGTGCTCATTTCAATCTCTGGTTTTATGCAGCACCCCAACTCACCTTTACCCTTAAGCAAGCATAAGTTGGTTTTCATAATTTGAGACCCTGTTCTGTTCTGTAATTCAGTTCCTGTGTGGCCAAGTTTACATTCCGTGTATTACTGATATCTTATGATGTTTCTTTTTCTGTGTGACTTATTTCAGTTAGAATCATCGTACCTGAATCCACTCATTATGCTGCTACGGGCCTGATGACATAGATTTCATTGCTGAGTGATACTGCATTGTACGTAAGTACCACAAGTTCTTTATCCATTTTTCACTTTCTGTGATATTGAACTTGTACGGTAAACGAGGTTCTTGTAAACGGAGGCGTCCCAAACTTTGGGGTGGCTGTGTCTTTTTGATTTTAATTTCCCTAAGCTATAGGACCATAAGTGGAAGTGCCCTAGGCTCTGTTGCTTTGTTTTTTACATGTTTCAGGAAACACCATACACTTCTCCCGAGTGGTTGTTGGCAATTTACATCCCGCCCATCAGCATAACAAGGCTCCCAGTTCTCCATGGCCTGTCCGGCCTTTCTGGATTTTACACTTTTTTCAGATGGCCCTTTTGACCGGGGGGAAGTGAGACTTCATTGTAGTGCAGATTTCCTTTGCAAGCTTGCTTGGTTGGCCAAAAAGGGCGTATGCGTTTTTTCCTGAATATATTCAGGAAAAAACGCATACGCCCTTTTTGGCCAAGTGCATCATTGTGGACGTTCTGCCTCTTTTCCTATGCTTTCAATGCAATTCCAGTCTACCTCCTGAAATCGGTTTCCTGCAATTCTGCCCTGCTTTCAAGTCCTCTTGGCAGCCTTACTTCAGTCTATTTTTCAACGATAGCTGTCATTTATAACTCTGCAGGTTTGTGAATTACAGTGCCCCTGAGCTCCTTTCTTAAACTCGCTTTCTTTTGAGCTGGCCGCAACACCGCAAGATGGCTTCAGGCCCTAATCTGGTTCTGGCATGGCACGCTGAGCCTTTGGTTAATTCCTCTTCCTGGTAGGAAATGAGAGTTAAATTTGCCCGTCCAGACACCTCCAGCTAGTCTCCATTCGTTCTCGCTATTCCTGTTCATCTTCCGCAGAAATTGCAAACTGGGCCAAACAGGAGGTTAAAGGGACTGACTCTCCAAGTCGGGAGAGTGTTAGTAAAGCGTCTGGAATGTTGCACCCGAGTACCAGGGTACGAAAACTGAGACATATTTGAACACGTCTCCCGATCACATGGTTGATCATACTCTAGGTTCCACATGCATGTTTTAGCTGAAGGAAGAATACCTTAAACCTGGGTAGTTGAAACCCTTGGAATGGGTACCATGCAATATGACTTCAAAGGGTCTTCATTTGCTCACCGAACCTCTCCAATCCTATCACTGCTGCGTTTATGCCCCTGTACACATGCTTGATTCTCTTTTGGAGACATAGCAATCCATAGGTTTTAAGATACTTACAAGTCAGGTACATTCTTAGGCGTTTAATATGCGGTGTTGAGTCCATTTCATTGAGGAAGGAGTAGCTCTTGTCTATTGCATATTTGGCTTAAGGAACTTTATCTGTGCTCATTTCAATCTCTGGTTTTATGCAGCACCCCAACTCTCCTTTACCCTTAAGCAAGCATAAGTTGTTTTTCTAAATTTGAGTCCCTGTTCTGTTCTGTAATTCAGTTCCTGTGTAGCCAAGTTTACATTCCGTGTATTACTGATATCTTATGATGTTTCTTTTTCTGTGTGACTTACTTCAGTTAGAATCATCATACCTGAATCCACTCATTGTGCTGCTAAGGGCCTGATGACACAGATTTCATTGCTGAGTGATATTGCTTTGTAAGTAAATACCACAACTTCTTTATCCATTTTTCACTTTCTGCGATGTTGAACTTGTACTGTAAACGAGGTTCTTGTAAACAGAGCCATTCCAAACTTTGGGGTGGCTGTGTCTTTTTGATTTTAATTTCCCTAAGCTATAGGACCATAAGTGGCAGTGCCCTAGGCTCTGTTGCTTTGTTTTTTAGATGTTTCAGGAAACACCATACACTTCTCCCGAGTGTCTGTTGGCAATTTACATCCCGCCCATCAGCATAACAAGGCTCCCAGTTCTCCATGGCCTATCCTGCCTTTCTGGATTTTACACTTTTTTCAGATGGCCCTTTTGACCGGGGGGAAGTGAGACTTCATTGTAGTGCAGATTTCCTTTGCAAGCTTGCTTGGTTGGCCAAAAAGGGCGTATGCGTTTTTTCCTGAATATATTCAGGAAAAAACGCATACGCCCTTTTTGGCCAAGTGCATCATTGTGGACGTTCTGCCTCTTTTCCTATGCTTTCAATGCAATTCCAGTCTACCTCCTGAAATCGGTTTCCTGCAATTCTGCCCCACTTTCAAGTCCTCTTGGCAGCCTTACTTCAGTCTATTTTTGGACGATAGCTGTCATTTATAACTCTGCAGGTTTGTGAATTACAGTGCCCCTGAGCTCCTTTCTTCAACTCGCTTTCTTGTGACCTGGCCGCAACATCGCAGGATGGCTTCAGGCCCTAATCTGGTTCCGGCGTGGCATGCTGAGCCTTTGGTTAATTCCTCTTCCTGTTGGGAAATGAGAGTTAAATTTGCCCGTCCAGACACCTCCAGCTAGTCTCTCATTGGTTCTCGCTATTCCTGTTCATCTTCCGCAGAAATTGCAAACTGGGCCAAACAGGAGGTTAAAGGGACTGACTCTCCAAGTGGGGAGAGTGTTAGTAAAGCGTCTGGAATGTTGCACCCGAGTACCAGGGTACGAAAACTGAGACATATTTGAACACGTCTCCCGTTCACATGGTTGATCATACTTGGGTTCCATATGCATGTTTTAGCTGAAGGAAGAATACCTTAAACCTGGAGAGTTAAGACCCGTGTAATGGGTACCATGCAATATGACTTCAAAGGGTCTTCATTTGCTCACCGAACCTCTCCAATCCTATCACTGCTGCGTTTATGCCCCTGTACACATGCTTGATTCTCTTTTGGAGACATAGCAATCCATAGGTTTTAAGATACTTACTAGTCAGGTACATTGTTAGGCGTTTAATATGCGATGTTGAGTCCATTTCGTTGAGCAAGGAGTAGCTCTTGTCTATTCCATATTTGACTTAAGGAACTTTATCTGTGCTCATTTCAATCTCTGGTTTTATGCAGCACCCCAACTCACCTTTACCCTTAAGCAAGCATAAGTTGGTTTCATAATTTGAGACCCTGTTCTGTTCTGTAATTCAGTTCCTGTGTAGCCAAGTTTACATTCCGTGTATTACTGATATCTTATGATGTTTCTTTTTCTGTGTGACTTACTTCAGTTAGAATCATCATACCTGAATCCACTCATTGTGCTGCTAAGGGCCTGATGACACAGATTTCATTGCTGAGTGATATTGCTTTGTAAGTAAATACCACAACTTCTTTATCCATTTTTCACTTTCTGCGATGTTGAACTTGTACTGTAAACGAGGTTCTTGTAAACAGAGCCGTTCCAAACTTTGGGGTGGCTGTGTCTTTTTGATTTTAATTTCCCTAAGCTATAGGACCATAAGTGGAAGTGCCCTAGGTTCTATTGCTTTTTTTTTGGATGTTTCAGGAAACACCATACACTTCTCCCGAGTGGTTGTTGGCAATTTACATCCCGCCCATCAGCATAACAAGGCTCCCAGTTCTCCATGGCCTGTCCTGCCTTTCTGGATTTTACACTTTTTTCAGATGGCCCATTTGACCGGGGGGAAGTGAGACTTCATTGTAGTGCAGATTTCCTTTGTAAGCTTGCTTGGTTGGCCAAAAAGTGCGTATGCGTTTTTTCCTGAATATATTCAGGAAAAAACCCATACGCCCTTTTTGGCCAAGTGCATCATTGTGGACGTTCTGCCTCTTTTCCTATGCTTTCAATGCAATTCCAGTCTACCTCCTGAAATCGGTTTCCTGCAATTCTGCCCCGCTTTCAAGTCCTCTTGGCAGCCTTACTTCAGTCTATTTTTGGACGATAGCTGTCATTTATAACTCTGCAGGTTTGTGAATTACAGTGCCCCTGAGCTCCTTTCTTCAACTCGCTTTCTTGTGACCTGGCCGCAACACCGCAGGATGGCTTCAGGCCCTAATCTGGTCCCGGCCCGGCATGCTGAGCCTTTGGTTAATTCCTCTTCCTGGTGGGAAATGAGAGTTAAATTTGCCCGTCCAGACACCTCCAGCTAGTCTCTCATTGGTTCTCGCTATTCCTGTTCATCTTCCGCAGAAATTGCAAACTGGGCCAAACAGGAGGTTAAAGGGACTGACTCTCCAAGTCGGGAGAGTGTTAGTAAAGTGTCTGGAATGTTGCACCCGAGTACCAGGGGAGGAAAACTGAGACATATTTGAACACGTCTCCCGTTCACATGGTTGATCATACTCTTGGTTCCACATGCATGTTTTAGCTGAAGGAAGAATACCTTAAACCTGGAGAGTTGAGACCCGTGTAATGGGTACCATGCAATATGATTTCAAAGGGTCTTCATTTGCTCACCGAACCTCTCCAATCCTATCACTGCTGCGTTTATGCCCCTGTACACACGCTTGATTCTCTTTTGGAGACATAGCAATCCATAGGTTTTAAGATACTTACTAGTCAGGTACATTCTTAGGCATTTAATATGGGGTGTTGAGTCCATTTCGTTGAGCAAGGAGTAGCTCTTGTCTATTCCATATTTGGCTTAAGGAACTTTATCTGTGCTCATTTCAATCTCTGGTTTTATGCAGCACCCCAACTCACCTTTACCCTTAAGCCAGCATAAGTTGGTTTTCTAAATTTGAGACCCTGTTCTGTTTTGGAATGCAGTTCCTGTGTAGCCAAGTTTACATTCCGTGTATTAGTGATATCTTATGATGTTTCTATTTCTGTGTGACTTATTTCAGTTAGAATCATCGTACCTGAATCCACTCATTATGCTGCTACGGGCTTGATGACATAGATTTCATTGCTGAGTGATACTGCATTGTACGTAAGTACCACAAGTTCTTTATCCATTTTTCACTTTCTGTGATATTGAACTTGTACGGTAAACGAGGTTCTTGTAAACGAAGGCGTCCCAAACTTTGGGGTGGCTGTGTCTTTTTGATTTTAATTTCCCTAAGCTATAGGACCATAAGTGGAAGTGCCCTAGGCTCTGTTGCTTTGTTTTTTAGATGTTTCAGGAAACACCATACACTTCTCCCGAGTGGTTGTTGGCAATTTACATCCCGCCCATCAGCATAACAAGGCTCCCAGTTCTCCATGGCCTGTCCGGCCTTTCTGGATTTTACACTTTTTTCAGATGGCCCTTTTGACCGGGGGGAAGTGAGACTTCATTGTAGTGCAGATTTCCTTTGCAAGCTTGCTTGGTTGGCCAAAAAGGGCGTATGCGTTTTTTCCTGAATATATTCAGGAAAAAACGCATACGCCCTTTTTGGCCAAGTGCATCATTGTGGACGTTCTGCCTCTTTTCCTATGCTTTCAATGCAATTCCAGTCTACCTCCTGAAATCGGTTTCCTGCAATTCTGCCCCGCTTTCAAGTCCTCTTGGCAGCCTTACTTCAGTCTATTTTTCAACGATAGCTGTCATTTATAACTCTGCAGGTTTGTGAATTACAGTGCCCCTGAGCTCCTTTCTTAAACTCGCTTTCTTTTGAGCTGGCCGCAACACCGCAAGATGGCTTCAGGCCCTAATCTGGTTCTGGCATGGCACGCTGAGCCTTTGGTTAATTCCTCTTCCTGGTAGGAAATGAGAGTTAAATTTGCCCGTCCAGACACCTCCAGCTAGTCTCCATTCGTTCTCGCTATTCCTGTTCATCTTCCGCAGAAATTGCAAACTGGGCCAAACAGGAGGTTAAAGGGACTGACTCTCCAAGTCGGGAGAGTGTTAGTAAAGCGTCTGGAATGTTGCACCTGAGTACCAGGGTGCGAAAACTGAGACATATTTGAACACGTCTCCCGATCACATGGTTGATCATACTCTAGGTTCCACATGCATGTTTTAGCTGAAGGAAGAATACCTTAAACCTGGGTAGTTGAAACCCTTGGAATGGGTACCATGCAATATGACTTCAAAGGGTCTTCATTTGCTCACCGAACCTCTCCAATCCTATCACTGCTGCGTTTATGCCCCTGTACACATGCTTGATTCTCTTTTGGAGACATAGCAATCCATAGGTTTTAAGATACTTACAAGTCAGGTACATTCTTAGGCGTTTAATATGCGGTGTTGAGTCCATTTCATTGAGGAAGGAGTAGCTCTTGTCTATTGCATATTTGGCTTAAGGAACTTTATCTGTGCTCATTTCAATCTCTGGTTTTATGCAGCACCCCAACTCTCCTTTACCCTTAAGCAAGCATAAGTTGTTTTTCTAAATTTGAGTCCCTGTTCTGTTCTGTAATTCAGTTCCTGTGTAGCCAAGTTTACATTCCGTGTATTACTGATATCTTATGATGTTTCTTTTTCTGTGTGACTTACTTCAGTTAGAATCATCATACCTGAATCCACTCATTGTGCTGCTAAGGGCCTGATGACACAGATTTCATTGCTGAGTGATATTGCTTTGTAAGTAAATACCACAACTTCTTTATCCATTTTTCACTTTCTGCGATGTTGAACTTGTACTGTAAACGAGGTTCTTGTAAACAGAGCCATTCCAAACTTTGGGGTGGCTGTGTCTTTTTGATTTTAATTTCCCTAAGCTATAGGACCATAAGTGGCAGTGCCCTAGGCTCTGTTGCTTTGTTTTTTAGATGTTTCAGGAAACACCATACACTTCTCCCGATGTCTGTTGGCAATTTACATCCCGCCCATCAGCATAACAAGGCTCCCAGTTCTCCATGGCCTGTCCGGCCTTTCTGGATTTTACACGTTTTTCAGATGGCCCTTTTGACTGGGGGGAAGTGAGACTTCATTGTAGTGCAGATTTCCTTTGCAAGCTTGCTTGGTTGGCCAAAAAGGGCGTATGCGTTTTTTCCTGAATATATTCAGGAAAAAACGCATACGCCCTTTTTGGCCAAGTGCATCATTGTGGACGTTCTGCCTCTTTTCCTATGCTTTCAATGCAATTCCAGTCTACCTCCTGAAATCGGTTTCCTGCAATTCTGCCCCGCTTTCAAGTCCTCTTGGCAGCCTTACTTCAGTATATTTTTGGACGATAGCTGTCATTTATAACTCTGCAGGTTTGTGAATTACAGTGCCCCTGAGCTCCTTTCTTCAACTCGCTTTCTTGTGACCTGGCCGCAACACCGCAGGATGGCTTCAGGCCCTAATCTGGTTCCGGCGCGGCATGCTGAGCCTTTGGTTAATTCCTCTTCCTGTTGGGAAATGAGAGTTAAATTTGCCCGTCCAGACACCTCCAGCTAGTCTCTCATTGGTTCTCGCTATTCCTGTTCATCTTCCGCAGAAATTGCAAACTGGGCCAAACAGGAGGTTAAAGGGACTGACTCTCCAAGTCGGGAGAGTGTTAGTAAAGCGTCTGGAATGTTGCACCCGAGTACCAGGGTACGAAAACTGAGACATATTTGAACACGTCTCCCGTTCACATGGTTGATCATACTTGGGTTCCATATGCATGTTTTAGCTGAAGGAAGAATACCTTAAACCTGGAGAGTTAAGACCCGTGTAATGGGTACCATGCAATATGACTTCAAAGGGTCTTCATTTGCTCACCGAACCTCTCCAATCCTATCACTGCTGCGTTTATGCCCCTGTACACATGCTTGATTCTCTTTCGGAGACATAGCAATCTATAGGTTTTAAGATACTTACTAGTCAGGTACATTCTTAGGCGTTTAATATGTGATGTTGAGTCCATTTCGTTGAGCAAGGAGTAGCTCTTGTCTATTCCATATTTGACTTAAGGAACTTTATCTGTGCTCATTTCAATCTCTGGTTTTATGCAGCACCCCAACTCACCTTTACCCTTAAGCAAGCATAAGTTGGTTTTCTAAATTTGGGACCCTGTTCTGTTTGTAATTCAGTTCCTGTGTAGCCAAGTTTACATTCCGTGTATTACTGATATCTTATGATGTTTCTTTTTCTGTGTGACTTACTTCAGTTAGAATCATCATACCTGAATCCACTCATTGTGCTGCTAAGGGCCTGATGACACAGATTTCATTGGTGAGTGATATTGCTTTGTAAGTAAATACCACAACTTCTTTATCCATTTTTCACTTTCTGCGATGTTGATCTTGTACTGTAAACGAGGTTCTTGTAAACAGAGCCGTTCCAAACTTTGGGGTGGCTGTGTCTTTTTGATTTTAATTTCCCTAAGCTATAGGACCATAAGTGGCAGTGCAATAGGCTCTGTTGCTTTGTTTTTTAGATGTTTCAGGAAACACCATACACTTCTCCCGAGTGTCTGTTGGCAATTTACATCCCGCCCATCAGCATAACAAGGCTCCCAGTTCTCCATGGCCTGTCCTGCCTTTCTGGATTTTACACTTTTTTCAGATGGCCCTTTTGACCGGGGGGAAGTGAGACTTCATTGTAGTGCAGATTTCCTTTGCAAGCTTGCTTGGTTGGCCAAAAAGGGTGTATGCGTTTTTTCCTGAATATATTCAGGAAAAAACGCATACGCCCTTTTTGGCCAAGTGCATCATTGTGGACGTTCTGCCTCTTTTCCTATGCTTTCAATGCAATTCCAGTCTACCTCCTGAAATCGGTTTCCTGCAATTCTGCCCCACTTTCAAGTCCTCTTGGCAGCCTTACTTCAGTCTATTTTTGGACGATAGCTGTCATTTATAACTCTGCAGGTTTGTGAATTACAGTGCCCCTGAGCTCCTTTCTTCAACTCGCTTTCTTGTGACCTGGCCGCAACACCGCAGGATGGCTTCAGGCCCTAATCTGGTTCCGGTACGGCACGCTGAGCCTTTGGTTATTTCCTCTTCCTCGTGGGAAATGAGAGTTAAATTTGCCCGTCCAGACACCTCCAGCTAGCCTCTCATTGGTTCTCGCTATTCTTGTTCATCTTCCGCAGAAATTGCAAACTGGGCCAAACAGGAGGTTAAAGGCGCTGACTCTCCCAGTGGGGAGAGTGTTAGTAAAGCGTCTGGAATGTTGCACCCGAGTACCAGGGGAGGAAAACTGAGACATATTTGAACACGTCTCCCGTTCACATGGTTGATCATACTTGGGTTCCACATGCATGTTTTAGCTGAAGGAAGAATACCTTAAACCTGGGTAGTTGAAACCCGTGTAATGGGTACCATGGAATATGACTTCAAAGGGTCTTCATTTGCTCACCGAACCTCTCCAATCCTATCACTGCTGCGTTTATGTCCCTGTACACATGCTAGATTTTCTTTCGGAGACATAGCAATGCATAGGTTTTAAGATACTTACTAGTCAGGTACATTCTTAGGCGTTTAATATGGGGTGTTGAGTCCATTTCGTTGAGCAAGGAGTAGCTCTTGTCTATTCCATATTTGGCTTAAGGAACTTTATCTGTGCTCATTTCAATCTCTGGTTTTATGCAGCACCCCACCTCACCTTTACCCTTAAGCAAGAATAAGTTGGTTTTCTAAATTTGAGACCCTGTTCTGTTCTGTAATTCAGTTCCTGTGTAGCCAAGTTTACATTCCGTGTATTACTGATATCTTATGATGTTTCTTTTTCTGTGTGACTTATTTCAGTTAGAATCATCATACCTGAATCCACTCATTGTGCTGCTAAGGGCCTGATGACACAGATTTCATTGCTGAGTGATATTGCTTTGTAAGTAAATACCACAACTTCTTTATCCATTTTTCACTTTCTGCGATGTTGAACTTGTACTGTAAACGAGGTTCTTGTAAACAGAGCCGTTCCAAACTTTGGGGTGGCTGTGTCTTTTTGAATTTAATTTCCCTAAGCTATAGGACCATAAGTGGAAGTGCCCTAGGTTCTGTTGCTTTGTTTTTTAGATGTTTCAGGAAACACCATACACTTCTCCCGAGTGGTTGTTGGCAATTTACATCCCGCCCATCAGCATAACAAGGCTCCCAGTTCTCCATGGCCTGTCCTGCCTTTCTGGATTTTACACTTTTTTCAGATGGTCCTTTTGACCGGGGGGAAGTGAGACTTCATTGTAGTGCAGATTTCCTTTGCAAGCTTGCTTGGTTGGCCAAAAAGGGCGTATGCGTTTTTTCCTGAATATATTCAGGAAAAAACGCATACGCCCTTTTTGGCCAAGTGCATCATTGTGGACGTTCTGCCTCTTTTCCTATGCTTTCAATGCAATTCCAGTCTACCTCCTGAAATCGGTTTCCTGCAATTCTGCCCCGCTTTCAAGTCCTCTTGGCAGCCTTACTTCAGTCTATTTTTGGACGATAGCTGTCATTTATAACTCTGCAGGTTTGTGAATTACAGTGCCCCTGAGCTCCTTTCTTCAACTCGCTTTCTTGTGACCTGGCCGCAACACCGCAGGATGGCTTCAGGCCCTAATCTGGTTCCGGCGCGGCATGCTGAGCCTTTGGTTAATTCCTCTTCCTGTTGGGAAATGAGAGTTAAATTTGCCCGTCCAGACACCTCCAGCTAGTCTCTCATTGGTTCTCGCTATTCCTGTTCATCTTCCGCAGAAATTGCAAACTGGGCCAAACAGGAGGTTAAAGGGACTGACTCTCCAAGTCGGGAGAGTGTTAGTAAAGCGTCTGGAATGTTGCACCCGAGTACCAGGGTACGAAAACTGAGACATATTTGAACACGTCTCCCGTTCACATGGTTGATCATACTTGGGTTCCATATGCATGTTTTAGCTGAAGGAAGAATACCTTAAACCTGGAGAGTTAAGACCCGTGTAATGGGTACCATGCAATATGACTTCAAAGGGTCTTCATTTGCTCACCGAACCTCTCCAATCCTATCACTGCTGCGTTTATGCCCCTGTACACATGCTTGATTCTCTTTCGGAGACATAGCAATCTATAGGTTTTAAGATACTTACTAGTCAGGTACATTCTTAGGCGTTTAATATGTGATGTTGAGTCCATTTCGTTGAGCAAGGAGTAGCTCTTGTCTATTCCATATTTGACTTAAGGAACTTTATCTGTGCTCATTTCAATCTCTGGTTTTATGCAGCACCCCAACTCACCTTTACCCTTAAGCAAGCATAAGTTGGTTTTCTAAATTTGGGACCCTGTTCTGTTTGTAATTCAGTTCCTGTGTAGCCAAGTTTACATTCCGTGTATTACTGATATCTTATGATGTTTCTTTTTCTGTGTGACTTACTTCAGTTAGAATCATCATACCTGAATCCACTCATTGTGCTGCTAAGGGCCTGATGACACAGATTTCATTGGTGAGTGATATTGCTTTGTAAGTAAATACCACAACTTCTTTATCCATTTTTCACTTTCTGCGATGTTGATCTTGTACTGTAAACGAGGTTCTTGTAAACAGAGCCGTTCCAAACTTTGGGGTGGCTGTGTCTTTTTGATTTTAATTTCCCTAAGCTATAGGACCATAAGTGGCAGTGCAATAGGCTCTGTTGCTTTGTTTTTTAGATGTTTCAGGAAACACCATACACTTCTCCCGAGTGTCTGTTGGCAATTTACATCCCGCCCATCAGCATAACAAGGCTCCCAGTTCTCCATGGCCTGTCCTGCCTTTCTGGATTTTACACTTTTTTCAGATGGCCCTTTTGACCGGGGGGAAGTGAGACTTCATTGTAGTGCAGATTTCCTTTGCAAGCTTGCTTGGTTGGCCAAAAAGGGTGTATGCGTTTTTTCCTGAATATATTCAGGAAAAAACGCATACGCCCTTTTTGGCCAAGTGCATCATTGTGGACGTTCTGCCTCTTTTCCTATGCTTTCAATGCAATTCCAGTCTACCTCCTGAAATCGGTTTCCTGCAATTCTGCCCCACTTTCAAGTCCTCTTGGCAGCCTTACTTCAGTCTATTTTTGGACGATAGCTGTCATTTATAACTCTGCAGGTTTGTGAATTACAGTGCCCCTGAGCTCCTTTCTTCAACTCGCTTTCTTGTGACCTGGCCGCAACACCGCAGGATGGCTTCAGGCCCTAATCTGGTTCCGGTACGGCACGCTGAGCCTTTGGTTATTTCCTCTTCCTGGTGGGAAATGAGAGTTAAATTTGCCCGTCCAGACACCTCCAGCTAGCCTCTCATTGGTTCTCGCTATTCCTGTTCATCTTCCGCAGAAATTGCAAACTGGGCCAAACAGGAGGTTAAAGGCGCTGACTCTCCCAGTGGGGAGAGTGTTAGTAAAGCGTCTGGAATGTTGCACCCGAGTACCAGGGGAGGAAAACTGAGACATATTTGAACACGTCTCCCGTTCACATGGTTGATCATACTTGGGTTCCACATGCATGTTTTAGCTGAAGGAAGAATACCTTAAACCTGGGTAGTTGAAACCCGTGTAATGGGTACCATGCAATATGACTTCAAAGGGTCTTCATTTGCTCACCGAACCTCTCCAATCCTATCACTGCTGCGTTTATGTCCCTGTACACATGCTAGATTTTCTTTCGGAGACATAGCAATGCATAGGTTTTAAGATACTTACTAGTCAGGTACATTCTTAGGCGTTTAATATGGGGTGTTGAGTCCATTTCGTTGAGCAAGGAGTAGCTCTTGTCTATTCCATATTTGGCTTAAGGAACTTTATCTGTGCTCATTTCAATCTCTGGTTTTATGCAGCACCCCACCTCACCTTTACCCTTAAGCAAGAATAAGTTGGTTTTCTAAATTTGAGACCCTGTTCTGTTCTGTAATTCAGTTCCTGTGTAGCCAAGTTTACATTCCGTGTATTACTGATATCTTATGATGTTTCTTTTTCTGTGTGACTTATTTCAGTTAGAATCATCATACCTGAATCCACTCATTGTGCTGCTAAGGGCCTGATGACACAGATTTCATTGCTGAGTGATATTGCTTTGTAAGTAAATACCACAACTTCTTTATCCATTTTTCACTTTCTGTGATGTTGAACTTGTACTGTAAACGAGGTTCTTGTAAACAGAGCCGTTCCAAACTTTGGGGTGGCTGTGTCTTTTTGAATTTAATTTCCGTAAGCTATAGGACCATAAGTGGAAGTGCCCTAGGTTCTGTTGCTTTGTTTTTTAGATGTTTCAGGAAACACCATACACTTCTCCCGAGTGGTTGTTGGCAATTTACATCCCGCCCATCAGCATAACAAGGCTCCCAGTTCTCCATGGCCTGTCCTGCCTTTCTGGATTTTACACTTTTTTCAGATGGTCCTTTTGACCGGGGGGAAGTGAGACTTCATTGTAGTGCAGATTTCCTTTGCAAGCTTGCTTGGTTGGCCAAAAAGGGCGTATGCGTTTTTTCCTGAATATATTCAGGAAAAAACGCATACGCCCTTTTTGGCCAAGTGCATCATTGTGGACGTTCTGCCTCTTTTCCTATGCTTTCAATGCAATTCCAGTCTACCTCCTGAAATCGGTTTCCTGCAATTGTGCCCCGCTTTCAAGTCCTCTTGGCAGCCTTACTTCAGTCTATTTTTGGACGATAGCTGTCATTTATAACTCTGCAGGTTTGTGAATTACAGTGCCCCTGAGCTCCTTTCTTCAACTCGCTTTCTTGTGACCTGGCCGCAACACCGCAGGATGGCTTCAGGCCCTAATCTGGTTCCGGTACGGCACGCTGAGCCTTTGGTTATTTCCTCTTCCTGGTGGGAAATGAGAGTTAAATTTGCCCGTCCAGACACCTCCAGCTAGCCTCTCATTGGTTCTCGCTATTCCTGTTCATCTTCCGCAGAAATTGCAAACTGGGCCAAACAGGAGGTTAAAGGCGCTGACTCTCCCAGTGGGGAGAGTGTTAGTAAAGCGTCTGGAATGTTGCACCCGAGTACCAGAGGAGGAAAACTGAGACATATTTGAACACGTCTCCCGTTCACATGGTTGATCATACTTGGGTTCCACATGCATGTTTTAGCTGAAGGAAGAATACCTTAAACCTGGGTAGTTGAAACCCGTGTAATGGGTACCATGCAATATGACTTCAAAGGGTCTTCATTTGCTCACCGAACCTCTCCAATCCTATCACTGCTGCGTTTATGTCCCTGTACACATGCTAGATTTTCTTTCGGAGACATAGCAATGCATAGGTTTTAAGATACTTACTAGTCAGGTACATTCTTAGGCGTTTAATATGGGGTGTTGAGTCCATTTCGTTGAGCAAGGAGTAGCTCTTGTCTATTCCATATTTGGCTTCAGGAACTTTATCTGTGCTCATTTCAATCTCTGGTTTTATGCAGCACCCCACCTCACCTTTACCCTTAAGCAAGAATAAGTTGGTTTTCTAAATTTGAGACCCTGTTCTGTTCTGTAATTCAGTTCCTGTGTAGCCAAGTTTACATTCCGTGTATTACTGATATCTTATGATGTTTCTTTTTCTGTGTGACTTATTTCAGTTAGAATCATCATACCTGAATCCACTCATTGTGCTGCTAAGGGCCTGATGACATAGATTTCATTGCTGAGTGATATTGCTTTGTAAGTGAATACCACAACTTCTTTATCCATTTTTCACTTTCTGCGATGTTGAACTTGTACTGTAAACGAGGTTCTTGTAAACAGAGCCGTTCCAAACTTTGGGGTGGCTGTGTCTTTTTGATTTTAATTTCCCTAAGCTATAGGACCATAAGTGGAAGTGCCCTAGGCTCTGTTGCTTTGTTTTTTAGATGTTTCAGGAAACACCATACACTTCTCCCGAGTGTCTGTTGGCAATTTACATCCCGCCCATCAGCATAACAAGGCTCCCAGTTCTCCATGGCCTGTCCTGCCTTTCTGGATTTTACACTTTTTTCAGATGGCCCTTTTGACCGGGGGGAAGTGAGACTTCATTGTAGTGCAGATTTCCTTTGCAAGTTTGCTTGGTTGGCCAAAAAGGGCGTATGCGTTTTTTCCTGAATATATTCAGGAAAAAACGGATACGCCCTTTTTGGCCAAGTGTATCATTGTGGACGTTCTGCCTCTTTTCCTATGCTTTCAATGCAATTCCAGTCTACCTCCTGAAATCGGTTTCCTGCAATTCTGCCCCGCTTTCAAGTCCTCTTGGCAGCCTTACTTCAGTCTATTTTTGGACGATAGCTGTCATTTATAACTCTGCAGGTTTGTGAATTACAGTGCCCCTGAGCTCCTTTCTTCAACTCGCTTTCTTGTGACCTGGCCGCAACACCGCAGGATGGCTTCAGGCCCTAATCTGGTTCCGGTACGGCACGCTGAGCCTTTGGTTATTTCCTCTTCCTGGTGGGAAATGAGAGTTAAATTTGCCCGTCCAGACACCTCCAGCTAGCCTCTCATTGGTTCTCGCTATTCCTGTTCATCTTCCGCAGAAATTGCAAACTGGGCCAAACAGGAGGTTAAAGGGACTGACTCTCCCAGTGGGGAGAGTGTTAGTAAAGCGTCTGGAATGTTGCACCCGAGTACCAGGGGAGGAAAACTGAGACATATTTGAACACGTCTCCCGATCACATGGTTGATCATACTCTAGGTTCCACATGCATGTTTTAGCTGAAGGAAGAATACCTTAAACCTGGGTCGTTGAAACCCGTGGAATGGGTACCATGCAATATGTTTTCACAGGGTCTTCATTTGCTCACCGAACCTCTCCAATCCTATCACTGCTGCGTTTATGCCCCTGTACACATGCTTGATTCTCTTTTGGAGACATAGCAATCCATAGGTTTTACGATACTTACTAGTCAGGTACATTCTTAGGCGTTTAATATGCGGTGTTGAGTCCATTTCGTTGAGCAAGGAGTAGCTCTTGTCTATTCAATATTTGGCTTAAGGAACTTTATCTGTGCTCATTTCAATCTCTGGTTTTATGCAGCACCCCAACTCACCTTTCCCCTTAAGCAAGCATAAGTTGGTTTTCTAAATTTGAGACCCTGTTCTGTTCTGTAATTCAGTTCCTGTGTAGCCAAGTTTACATTCCGTGTATTACTGATATCTTATGATGTTTCTTTTTCTGTGTGACTTACTTCAGTTAGAATCATCATACCTGAATCCACTCATTGTGATGCTAAGGGCCTGATGACATAGATTTCATTGCTGAGTGATATTGCTTTGTAAGTAAATACCACAACTTCTTTATCCATTTTTCACTTTCTGTGATGTTGATCTTGTACTGTAAACGAGGTTCTTGTAAACAGAGCCGTTCCAAACTTTGGGGTGGCTGTGTCTTTTTGATTTTAATTTCCCTAAGCTATAGGACCATAAGTGGCAGTGCCCTAGGCTCTGTTGCTTTGTTTTTTAGATGTTTCAGGAAACACCATACACTTCTCCCGAGTGGTTGTTGGCAATTTACATCCCGCCCATCAGCATAACAAGGCTCCCAGTTCTCCATGGCCTGTCCTGCCTTTCTGGATTTTACACTTTATTCAGATGGCCCTTTTGACCGGGGGGAAGTGAGACTTCATTGTAGTGCAGATTTCCTTTGCAAGCTTGCTTGGTTGGCCAAAAAGGGCGTATGCGTTTTTTCCTGAATATATTCAGGAAAAAACGCATACGCCCTTTTTGGCCAAGTGCATCATTGTGGACGTTCTGCCTCTTTTCCTATGCTTTCAATGCAATTCCAGTCTACCTCCTGAAATCGGTTTCCTGCAATTCTGCCCCGCTTTCAAGTCCTCTTGGCAGCCTTACTTCAGTCTATTTTTGGACGATAGCTTTCATTTATAACTCTGCAGGTTTGTGAATTACAGTGCCCCTGAGCTCCTTTCTTCAACTTGCTTTCTTGTGACCTGGCCGCAACACCGCAGGATGGCTTCAGGCCCTAATCTGGTTCCGGTACGGCACGCTGAGCCTTTGGTTATTTCCTCTTCCTGGTGGGAAATGAGAGTTAAATTTGCCCATCCAGACACCTCCAGCTAGCCTCTCATTGGTTCTCGCTATTCCTGTTCATCTTCCGCAGAAATTGCAAACTGGGCCAAACAGGAGGTTAAAGGCGCTGACTCTCCCAGTGGGGAGAGTGTTAGTAAAGCGTCTGGAATGTTGCACCCGAGTACCAGGGGAGGAAAACTGAGACATATTTGAACACGTCTCCCGATCACATGGTTGATCATACTCTAGGTTCCACATGCATGTTTTAGCTGAAGGAAGAATACCTTAAACCTGGGTCGTTGAAACCCGTGGAATGGGTACCATGCAATATGACTTCACAGGGTCTTCATTTGCTCACCGAACCTCTCCAATCCTATCACTGCTGCGTTTATGCCCCTGTACACATGCTTGATTCTCTTTTGGAGACATAGCAATCCATAGGTTTTTCGATACTTACTAGTCAGGTACATTCTTAGGCGTTTAATATGCGGTGTTGAGTCCATTTCGTTGAGCAAGGAGTAGCTCTTGTCTATTCAATATTTGGCTTAAGGAACTTTATCTGTGCTCATTTCAATCTCTGGTTTTATGCAGCACCCCAACTCACCTTTCCCCTTAAGCAAGCATAAGTTGTTTTTCTAAATTTGAGACCCTGTTCTGTTCTGTAATTCAGTTCCTGTGTAGCCAAGTTTACATTCCGTGTATTACTGATATCTTATGATGTTTCTTTTTCTGTGTGACTTACTTCAGTTAGAATCATCATACCTGAATCCACTCATTGTGATGCTAAGGGCCTGATGACATAGATTTCATTGCTGAGTGATATTGCTTTGTAAGTAAATACCACAACTTCTTTATCCATTTTTCACTTTCTGTGATGTTGATCTTGTACTGTAAACGAGGTTCTTGTAAACAGAGCCGTTCCAAACTTTGGGGTGGCTGTGTCTTTTTGATTTTAATTTCCCTAAGCTATAGGACCATAAGTGGCAGTGCCCTAGGCTCTGTTGCTTTGTTTTTTAGATGTTTCAGGAAACACCATACACTTCTCCCGAGTGGTTGTTGGCAATTTACATCCCGCCCATCAGCATAACAAGGCTCCCAGTTCTCCATGGCCTGTCCTGCCTTTCTGGATTTTACACTTTTTTCAGATGGCCCTTTTGACCGGGGGGAAGTGAGACTTCATTGTAGTGCAGATTTCCTTTGCAAGCTTGCTTGGTTGGCCAAAAAGGGCGTATGCGTTTTTTCCTGAATATATTCAGGAAAAAACGCATACGCCCTTTTTGGCCAAGTGCATCATTGTGGACGTTCTGCCTCTTTTCCTATGCTTTCAATGCAATTCCAGTCTACCTCCTGAAATCGGTTTCCTGCAATTCTGCCCCGCTTTCAAGTCCTCTTGGCAGCCTTACTTCAGTCTATTTTTGGACGATAGCTTTCATTTATAACTCTGCAGGTTTGTGAATTACAGTGCCCCTGAGCTCCTTTCTTCAACTTGCTTTCTTGTGACCTGGCCGCAACACCGCAGGATGGCTTCAGGCCCTAATCTGGTTCCGGTACGGCATGCTGAGCCTTTGGTTATTTCCTCTTTCTGGTGGGAAATGAGAGTTAAATTTGCCCATCCAGACACCTCCAGCTAGCCTCTCATTGGTTCTCGCTATTCCTGTTCATCTTCCGCAGAAATTGCAAACTGGGCCAAACAGGAGGTTAAAGGCGCTGACTCTCCCAGTGGGGAGAGTGTTAGTAAAGCGTCTGGAATGTTGCACCCGAGTACCAGGGGAGGAAAACTGAGACATATTTGAACACGTCTCCCGATCACATGGTTGATCATACTCTAGGTTCCACATGCATGTTTTAGCTGAAGGAAGAATACCTTAAACCTGGGTCGTTGAAACCCGTGGAATGGGTACCATGCAATATGACTTCACAGGGTCTTCATTTGCTCACCGAACCTCTCCAATCCTATCACTGCTGCGTTTATGCCCCTGTACACATGCTTGATTCTCTTTTGGAGACATAGCAATCCATAGGTTTTTCGATACTTACTAGTCAGGTACATTCTTAGGCGTTTAATATGCGGTGTTGAGTCCATTTCGTTGAGCAAGGAGTAGCTCTTGTCTATTCAATATTTGGCTTAAGGAACTTTATCTGTGCTCATTTCAATCTCTGGTTTTATGCAGCACCCCAACTCACCTTTCCCCTTAAGCAAGCATAAGTTGGTTTTCTAAATTTGAGACCCTGTTCTGTTCTGTAATTCAGTTCCTGTGTAGCCAAGTTTACATTCCGTGTATTACTGATATCTTATGATGTTTCTTTTTCTGTGTGACTTACTTCAGTTAGAATCATCATACCTGAATCCACTCATTGTGATGCTAAGGGCCTGATGACATAGATTTCATTGCTGAGTGATATTGCTTTGTAAGTAAATACCACAACTTCTTTATCCATTTTTCACTTTCTGTGATGTTGATCTTGTACTGTAAACGAGGTTCTTGTAAACAGAGCCGTTCCAAACTTTGGGGTGGCTGTGTCTTTTTGATTTTAATTTCCCTAAGCTATAGGACCATAAGTGGCAGTGCCCTAGGCTCTGTTGCTTTGTTTTTTAGATGTTTCAGGAAACACCATACACTTCTCCCGAGTGGTTGTTGGCAATTTACATCCCGCCCATCAGCATAACAAGGCTCCCAGTTCTCCATGGCCTGTCCTGCCTTTCTGGATTTTACACTTTTTTCAGATGGCCCTTTTGACCGGGGGGAAGTGAGACTTCATTGTAGTGCAGATTTCCTTTGCAAGCTTGCTTGGTTGGCCAAAAAGGGCGTATGCGTTTTTTCCTGAATATATTCAGGAAAAAACGCATACGCCCTTTTTGGCCAAGTGCATCATTGTGGACGTTCTGCCTCTTTTCCTATGCTTTCAATGCAATTCCAGTCTACCTCCTGAAATCGGTTTCCTGCAATTCTGCCCCGCTTTCAAGTCCTCTTGGCAGCCTTACTTCAGTCTATTTTTGGACGATAGCTGTCATTTATAACTCTGCCGGTTTGTGAATTACAGTGCCCCTGAGCTCCTTTCTTCAACTCGCTTTCTTGTGACCTGGCCGCAACACCGCAGGATGGCTTCAGGCCCTAATCTGGTTCCGGTACGGCACGCTGAGCCTTTGGTTATTTCCTCTTCCTGGTGGGAAATGAGAGTTAAATTTGCCCGTCCAGACACCTCCAGCTAGCCTCTCATTGGTTCTCGCTATTCCTGTTCATCTTCCGCAGAAATTGCAAACTGGGCCAAACAGGAGGTTAAAGGCGCTGACTCTCCCAGTGGGGAGAGTGTTAGTAAAGCGTCTGGAATGTTGCACCCGAGTACCAGGGGAGGAAAACTGAGACATATTTGAACACGTCTCCCGTTCACATGGTTGATCATACTTGGGTTCCACATGCATGTTTTAGCTGAAGGAAGAATACCTTAAACCTGGAGAGTTGAGACCCGTGAAATGGGTACCATGCAATATGACTTCAAAGGGTCTTCATTTGCTCACCGAACCTCTCCAATCCTATCACTGCTGCGTTTATGCCCCTGTACACATGCTTGATTCTCTTTTGGAGACATAGCAATCCATAGGTTTTACGATACTTACTAGTCAGGTACATTCTTAGGCGTTTAATATGCAGTGTTGAGTCCATTTCGTTGAGCAAGGAGTAGCTCTTGTCTATTCCATATTTGGCTTAAGGAACATTATCTGTGCTCATTTCAATCTCTGGCTTTATGCAGCACCCCAACTCACCTTTCCCCTTAAGCAAGCATAAGTTGGTTTTCTAAATTTGAGACCCTGTTCTGTTCTGTAATTCAGTTCCTGCGTAGCCAAGTTTACATTCCGTGTATTACTGATATCTTATGATGTTTCTTTTTCTGTGTGACTTACTTCAGTTAGAATCATCATACCTGAATCCACTCATTGTGATGCTAAGGGCCTGATGACACAGATTTCATTGCTGAGTGATATTGCTTTGTAAGTAAATACCACAACTTCTTTATCCATTTTTCACTTTCTGCGATGTTGAACTTGTACTGTAAACGAGGTTCTTGTAAACAGAGCCGTTCCAAACTTTGGGGTGGCTGTGTCTTTTTGATTTTAATTTCCCTAAGCTATAGGACCATAAGTGGAAGTGCCCTAGGCTCTGTTGCTTTGTTTTTTAGATGTTTCAGGAAACACCATACACTTCTCCCGAGTGTCTGTTGGCAATTTACATCCCGCCCATCAGCATAACAAGGCTCCCAGTTCTCCATGGCCTGTCCTGCCTTTCTGGATTTTACACTTTCTTCAGATGGCCCTTTTGACCGGGGGGAAGTGAGACTTCATTGTAGTGCAGATTTCCTTTGCAAGCTTGCTTGGTTGGCCAAAAAGGGCGTATGCGTTTTTTCCTGAATATATTCAGGAAAAAACGCATACGCCCTTTTTGGCCAAGTGCATCATTGTGGACGTTCTGCCTCTTTTCCTATGCTTTCAATGCAATTCCAGTCTACCTCCTGAAATCGGTTTCCTGCAATTCTGCCCCGCTTTCAAGTCCTCTTGGCAGCCTTACTTCAGTCTATTTTTGGACGATAGCTTTCATTTATAACTCTGCAGGTTTGTGAATTACAGTGCCCCTGAGCTCCTTTCTTCAACTTGCTTTCTTGTGACCTGGCCGCAACACCGCAGGATGGCTTCAGGCCCTAATCTGGTTCCGGTACGGCATGCTGAGCCTTTGGTTATTTCCTCTTCCTGGTGGGAAATGAGAGTTAAATTTGCCCATCCAGACACCTCCAGCTAGCCTCTCATTGGTTCTCGCTATTCCTGTTCATCTTCCGCAGAAATTGCAAACTGGGCCAAACAGGAGGTTAAAGGCGCTGACTCTCCCAGTGGGGAGAGTGTTAGTAAAGCGTCTGGAATGTTGCACCCGAGTACCAGGGGAGGAAAACTGAGACATATTTGAACACGTCTCCCGATCACATGGTTGATCATACTCTAGGTTCCACATGCATGTTTTAGCTGAAGGAAGAATACCTTAAACCTGGGTCGTTGAAACCCGTGGAATGGGTACCATGCAATATGACTTCACAGGGTCTTCATTTGCTCACCGAACCTCTCCAATCCTATCACTGCTGCGTTTATGCCCCTGTACACATGCTTGATTCTCTTTTGGAGACATAGCAATCCATAGGTTTTTCGATACTTACTAGTCAGGTACATTCTTAGGCGTTTAATATGCGGTGTTGAGTCCATTTCGTTGAGCAAGGAGTAGCTCTTGTCTATTCAATATTTGGCTTAAGGAACTTTATCTGTGCTCATTTCAATCTCTGGTTTTATGCAGCACCCCAACTCACCTTTCCCCTTAAGCAAGCATAAGTTGGTTTTCTAAATTTGAGACCCTGTTCTGTTCTGTAATTCAGTTCCTGTGTAGCCAAGTTTACATTCCGTGTATTACTGATATCTTATGATGTTTCTTTTTCTGTGTGACTTACTTCAGTTAGAATCATCATACCTGAATCCACTCATTGTGATGCTAAGGGCCTGATGACATAGATTTCATTGCTGAGTGATATTGCTTTGTAAGTAAATACCACAACTTCTTTATCCATTTTTCACTTTCTGTGATGTTGATCTTGTACTGTAAACGAGGTTCTTGTAAACAGAGCCGTTCCAAACTTTGGGGTGGCTGTGTCTTTTTGATTTTAATTTCCCTAAGCTATAGGACCATAAGTGGCAGTGCCCTAGGCTCTGTTGCTTTGTTTTTTAGATGTTTCAGGAAACACCATACACTTCTCCCGAGTGGTTGTTGGCAATTTACATCCCGCCCATCAGCATAACAAGGCTCCCAGTTCTCCATGGCCTGTCCTGCCTTTCTGGATTTTACACTTTTTTCAGATGGCCCTTTTGACCGGGGGGAAGTGAGACTTCATTGTAGTGCAGATTTCCTTTGCAAGCTTGCTTGGTTGGCCAAAAAGGGCGTATGCGTTTTTTCCTGAATATATTCAGGAAAAAACGCATACGCCCTTTTTGGCCAAGTGCATCATTGTGGACGTTCTGCCTCTTTTCCTATGCTTTCAATGCAATTCCAGTCTACCTCCTGAAATCGGTTTCCTGCAATTCTGCCCCGCTTTCAAGTCCTCTTGGCAGCCTTACTTCAGTCTATTTTTGGACGATAGCTGTCATTTATAACTCTGCCGGTTTGTGAATTACAGTGCCCCTGAGCTCCTTTCTTCAACTCGCTTTCTTGTGACCTGGCCGCAACACCGCAGGATGGCTTCAGGCCCTAATCTGGTTCCGGTACGGCACGCTGAGCCTTTGGTTATTTCCTCTTCCTGGTGGGAAATGAGAGTTAAATTTGCCCGTCCAGACACCTCCAGCTAGCCTCTCATTGGTTCTCGCTATTCCTGTTCATCTTCCGCAGAAATTGCAAACTGGGCCAAACAGGAGGTTAAAGGCGCTGACTCTCCCAGTGGGGAGAGTGTTAGTAAAGCGTCTGGAATGTTGCACCCGAGTACCAGGGGAGGAAAACTGAGACATATTTGAACACGTCTCCCGTTCACATGGTTGATCATACTTGGGTTCCACATGCATGTTTTAGCTGAAGGAAGAATACCTTAAACCTGGAGAGTTGAGACCCGTGAAATGGGTACCATGCAATATGACTTCAAAGGGTCTTCATTTGCTCACCGAACCTCTCCAATCCTATCACTGCTGCGTTTATGCCCCTGTACACATGCTTGATTCTCTTTTGGAGACATAGCAATCCATAGGTTTTACGATACTTACTAGTCAGGTACATTCTTAGGCGTTTAATATGCAGTGTTGAGTCCATTTCGTTGAGCAAGGAGTAGCTCTTGTCTATTCCATATTTGGCTTAAGGAACATTATCTGTGCTCATTTCAATCTCTGGCTTTATGCAGCACCCCAACTCACCTTTCCCCTTAAGCAAGCATAAGTTGGTTTTCTAAATTTGAGACCCTGTTCTGTTCTGTAATTCAGTTCCTGCGTAGCCAAGTTTACATTCCGTGTATTACTGATATCTTATGATGTTTCTTTTTCTGTGTGACTTACTTCAGTTAGAATCATCATACCTGAATCCACTCATTGTGATGCTAAGGGCCTGATGACACAGATTTCATTGCTGAGTGATATTGCTTTGTAAGTAAATACCACAACTTCTTTATCCATTTTTCACTTTCTGCGATGTTGAACTTGTACTGTAAACGAGGTTCTTGTAAACAGAGCCGTTCCAAACTTTGGGGTGGCTGTGTCTTTTTGATTTTAATTTCCCTAAGCTATAGGACCATAAGTGGAAGTGCCCTAGGCTCTGTTGCTTTGTTTTTTAGATGTTTCAGGAAACACCATACACTTCTCCCAAGTGTCTGTTGGCAATTTACATCCCGCCCATCAGCATAACAAGGCTCCCAGTTCTCAATGGCCTGTTGCCTTTCTGGATTTTACACTTTTTTCAGATGGCCCTTTTGACCGGGGGGAAGTGAGACTTCATTGTAGTGCAGATTTCCTTTGCAAGCTTGCTTGGTTGGCCAAAAAGGGCGTATGCGTTTTTTCTTGAATATATTCAGGAAAAAACGCATATGCCTTTCTTGGCCAAGTGCATCATTGTGGACGTTCTGCCTCTTTTCCTATGCTTTCAATGCAATTCCAGTCTACCTCCTGAAATCGGTTTCCTGCAATTCTGCCCCGCTTTCAAGTCCTCTTGGCAGCCTTACTTCAGTCTATTTTTGGACGATAGCTGTCATTTATAACTCTGCAGGTTTGTGAATTACAGTGCCCCTGAGCTCCTTTCTTCAACTCGCTTTCTTGTGACCTGGCCGCAACACCGCAGGATGGCTTCAGGCCCTAATCTGGTTCCGGCCCGGCATGCTGAGCCTTTGGTTAATTCCTCTTCCTGGTGGGAAATGAGAGTTAAATTTGCCCGTCCAGACACCTCCAGCTAGCCTCTCATTGGTTCTCGTTATTCCTGTTCATCTTCCGCAGAAATTGCAAACTGGGCCAAACAGGAGGTTAAAGGCGCTGACTCTCCAAGTGGGGAGAGTGTTAGTAAAGCATCTGGAATGTTGCACCCGAGTACCAGGGGAGGAAAACTGAGACATATTTGAACACGTCTCCCGTTCACATGGTTGATCATACTTTGGTTCCACATGCATGTTTTAGCTGAAGGAAGAATACCTTAAACCTGGAGAGTTGAGACCCGTGTAATGGGTACCATGCAATATGACTTCAAAGGGTCTTCATTTGCTCACTGAACCTCTCCAATCCTATCACTGCTGCGTTTATGCCCCTGTACACATGCTTGATTCTCTTTTGGAGACATAGCAATCCATAGGTTTTACGATACTTACTAGTCAGGTACATTCTTAGGCGTTTAATATGCGGTGTTGAGTCCATTTCGTTGAGCAAGGAGTAGCTCTTGTCTATTCCATATTTGACTTAAGGAACTTTATCTGTGCTCATTTCAATCTCTGGTTTTGTGCAGCACCCCAACTCACCTTTCCCCTTAAGCAAGCATAAGTTGTTTTTCTAAATTTGAGACCCTGTTCTGTTCTGTAATTCAGTTCCTGTGTAGCCAAGTTTACATTCCGTGTATTACTGATATCTTATGATGTTTCTTTTTCTGTGTGACTTATTTCAGATAGAATCATCATACCTGAATCCACTCATTGTGCTGCTAAGGGCCTGATGACATAGATTTCATTGCTGAGTGATATTGCTTTGTAAGTGAATACCACAACTTCTTTATCCATTTTTCACTTTCTGCGATGTTGAACTTGTACTGTAAACGAGGTTCTTGTAAACAGAGCCGTTCCAAACTTTGGGGTGGCTGTGTCTCTTTTATTTTAATTTCCCTAAGCTATAGGACCATAAGTGGAAGTGCCCTAGGCTCTGTTGCTTTGTTTTTTAGATGTTTCAGGAAACACCATACACTTCTCCCAAGTGTCTGTTGGCAATTTACATCCCGCCCATCAGCATAACAAGGCTCCCAGTTCTCAATGGCCTGTTGCCTTTCTGGATTTTACACTTTTTTCAGATGGCCCTTTTGACCGGGGGGAAGTGAGACTTCATTGTAGTGCAGATTTCCTTTGCAAGCTTGCTTGGTTGGCCAAAAAGGGCGTATGCGTTTTTTCCTGAATATATTCAGGAAAAAACGCATACGCCCTTTTTGGCCAAGTGCATCATTGTGGACGTTCTGCCTCTTTTCCTATGCTTTCAATGCAATTCCAGTCTACCTCCTGAAATTGGTTTCCCACAATTCTGCCCCGCTTTCAAGTCCTCTTGGCAGCCTTACTTCAGTCTATTATTGGACGATAGCTGTCATTTATAACTCTGCAGGTTTGTGAATTACAGTGCCCCTAGCTCCTTTCTTCAACTCGCTTTCTTGTGACCTGGCCGCAACACCGCAGGATGGCTTCAGGCCCTAGTCTGGTTCCGACCCGGCATGCTGCGCCTTTGGTTAATTCCTCTTCCTGGTGGGAAATGAGAGTTAAATTTGCCCGTCCAGACACCTCCAGCTAGCCTCTCATTGGTTCTCGCTATTCCTGTTCATCTTCCGCAGAAATTGCAAACTGGACCAAACAGGAGGTTAAAGGGACTGACTCTCCAAGTGGGGATAGTGTTAGTAAAGCGTCTGGAATGTTGCACCCGAGTGCCAGGGGAGGAAAACTGAGACATATTTGAACACGTCTCCTGATCACATGGTTGATCATACTCTGGGTTCCACATGCATGTTTTAGCTGAAGGAAGAATACCTTAAACCTGGAGAGTTAAGACCCGTGTAATGGGTACCATGCAATATGACTTCAAAGGGTCTTCATTTGCTCACCGAACCTCTCCAATCCTATCACTGCTGCGTTTATGCCCCTGTACACATGCTTGATTCTCTTTCGGAGACATAGCAATCCATAGGTTTTAAGATACTTACTAGTCAGGTACATTCTTAGGCGTTTAATATGCGGTGTTGAGTCCATTTCGTTGAGCAAGGAGTAGCTCTTGTCTATTCCATATTTGGCTTAAGGAACTTTATCTGTGCTCATTTCAATCTCTGGTTTTATGCAGCACCCCAACTCACCTTTACCCTTAAGCAAGCATAAGTTGGTTTTCATAATTTGAGACCCTGTTCTGTTCTGTAATTCAGTTCCTGTGTGGCCAAGTTTCCATTCCGTGTATTACTGATATCTTATGATGTTTCTTTTTCTGTGTGACTTATTTCAGTTAGAATCATCGTACCTGAATCCACTCATTATGCTGCTACGGGCCTGATGACATAGATTTCATTGCTGAGTGATACTGCATTGTACGTAAGTACCACAAGTTCTTTATCCATTTTTCACTTTCTGTGATATTGAACTTGTACGGTAAACGAGGTTCTTGTAAACGGAGGCGTCCCAAACTTTGGGGTGGCTGTGTCTTTTTGATTTTAATTTCCCTAAGCTATAGGACCATAAGTGGAAGTGCCCTAGGCTCTGTTGCTTTGTTTTTTACATGTTTCAGGAAACACCATACACTTCTCCCGAGTGGTTGTTGGCAATTTACATCCCGCCCATCAGCATAACAAGGCTCCCAGTTCTCCATGGCCTGTCCGGCCTTTCTGGATTTTACACTTTTTTCAGATGGCCCTTTTGACCGGGGGGAAGTGAGACTTCATTGTAGTGCAGATTTCCTTTGCAAGCTTGCTTGGTTGGCCAAAAAGGGCGTATGCGTTTTTTCCTGAATATATTCAGGAAAAAACGCATACGCCCTTTTTGGCCAAGTGCATCATTGTGGACGTTCTGCCTCTTTTCCTATGCTTTCAATGCAATTCCAGTCTACCTCCTGAAATCGGTTTCCTGCAATTCTGCCCTGCTTTCAAGTCCTCTTGGCAGCCTTACTTCAGTCTATTTTTCAACGATAGCTGTCATTTATAACTCTGCAGGTTTGTGAATTACAGTGCCCCTGAGCTCCTTTCTTAAACTCGCTTTCTTTTGAGCTGGCCGCAACACCGCAAGATGGCTTCAGGCCCTAATCTGGTTCTGGCATGGCACGCTGAGCCTTTGGTTAATTCCTCTTCCTGGTAGGAAATGAGAGTTAAATTTGCCCGTCCAGACACCTCCAGCTAGTCTCCATTCGTTCTCGCTATTCCTGTTCATCTTCCGCAGAAATTGCAAACTGGGCCAAACAGGAGGTTAAAGGGACTGACTCTCCAAGTCGGGAGAGTGTTAGTAAAGCGTCTGGAATGTTGCACCCGAGTACCAGGGTACGAAAACTGAGACATATTTGAACACGTCTCCCGATCACATGGTTGATCATACTCTAGGTTCCACATGCATGTTTTAGCTGAAGGAAGAATACCTTAAACCTGGGTAGTTGAAACCCTTGGAATGGGTACCATGCAATATGACTTCAAAGGGTCTTCATTTGCTCACCGAACCTCTCCAATCCTATCACTGCTGCGTTTATGCCCCTGTACACATGCTTGATTCTCTTTTGGAGACATAGCAATCCATAGGTTTTAAGATACTTACAAGTCAGGTACATTCTTAGGCGTTTAATATGCGGTGTTGAGTCCATTTCATTGAGGAAGGAGTAGCTCTTGTCTATTGCATATTTGGCTTAAGGAACTTTATCTGTGCTCATTTCAATCTCTGGTTTTATGCAGCACCCCAACTCTCCTTTACCCTTAAGCAAGCATAAGTTGGTTTTCTAAATTTGAGTCCCTGTTCTGTTCTGTAATTCAGTTCCTGTGTAGCCAAGTTTACATTCCGTGTATTACTGATATCTTATGATGTTTCTTTTTCTGTGTGACTTACTTCAGTTAGAATCATCATACCTGAATCCACTCATTGTGCTGCTAAGGGCCTGATGACACAGATTTCATTGCTGAGTGATATTGCTTTGTAAGTAAATACCACAACTTCTTTATCCATTTTTCACTTTCTGCGATGTTGAACTTGTACTGTAAACGAGGTTCTTGTAAACAGAGCCATTCCAAACTTTGGGGTGGCTGTGTCTTTTTGATTTTAATTTCCCTAAGCTATAGGACCATAAGTGGCAGTGCCCTAGGCTCTGTTGCTTTGTTTTTTAGATGTTTCAGGAAACACCATACACTTCTCCCGAGTGTCTGTTGGCAATTTACATCCCGCCCATCAGCATAACAAGGCTCCCAGTTCTCCATGGCCTATCCTGCCTTTCTGGATTTTACACTTTTTTCAGATGGCCCTTTTGACCGGGGGGAAGTGAGACTTCATTGTAGTGCAGATTTCCTTTGCAAGCTTGCTTGGTTGGCCAAAAAGGGCGTATGCGTTTTTTCCTGAATATATTCAGGAAAAAACGCATACGCCCTTTTTGGCCAAGTGCATCATTGTGGACGTTCTGCCTCTTTTCCTATGCTTTCAATGCAATTCCAGTCTACCTCCTGAAATCGGTTTCCTGCAATTCTGCCCCACTTTCAAGTCCTCTTGGCAGCCTTACTTCAGTCTATTTTTGGACGATAGCTGTCATTTATAACTCTGCAGGTTTGTGAATTACAGTGCCCCTGAGCTCCTTTCTTCAACTCGCTTTCTTGTGACCTGGCCGCAACTACGCAGGATGGCTTCAGGCCCTAATCTGGTTCCGGAGTGGCATGCTGAGCCTTTGGTTAATTCCTCTTCCTGTTGGGAAATGAGAGTTAAATTTGCCCGTCCAGACACCTCCAGCTAGTCTCTCATTGGTTCTCGCTATTCCTGTTCATCTTCCGCAGAAATTGCAAACTGGGCCAAACAGGAGGTTAAAGGGACTGACTCTCCAAGTGGGGAGAGTGTTAGTAAAGCGTCTGGAATGTTGCACCCGAGTACCAGGGTACGAAAACTGAGACATATTTGAACACGTCTCCCGTTCACATGGTTGATCATACTTGGGTTCCATATGCATGTTTTAGCTGAAGGAAGAATACCTTAAACCTGGAGAGTTAAGACCCGTGTAATGGGTACCATGCAATATGACTTCAAAGGGTCTTCATTTGCTCACCGAACCTCTCCAATCCTATCACTGCTGCGTTTATGCCCCTGTACACATGCTTGATTCTCTTTTGGAGACATAGCAATCCATAGGTTTTAAGATACTTACTAGTCAGGTACATTCTTAGGCGTTTAATATGCGATGTTGAGTCCATTTCGTTGAGCAAGGAGTAGCTCTTGTCTATTCCATATTTGACTTAAGGAACTTTATCTGTGCTCATTTCAATCTCTGGTTTTATGCAGCACCCCAACTCACCTTTACCCTTAAGCAAGCATAAGTTGGTTTTCTAAATTTGAGACCCTGTTCTGTTCTGTAATTCAGTTCCTGTGTAGCCAAGTTTACATTCCGTGTATTACTGATATCTTATGATGTTTCTTTTTCTGTGTGACTTACTTCAGTTAGAATCATCATACCTGAATCCACTCATTGTGCTGCTAAGGGCCTGATGACACAGATTTCATTGCTGAGTGATATTGCTTTGTAAGTAAATACCACAACTTCTTTATCCATTTTTCACTTTCTGCGATGTTGAACTTGTACTGTAAACGAGGTTCTTGTAAACAGAGCCGTTCCAAACTTTGGGGTGGCTGTGTCTTTTTGATTTTAATTTCCCTAAGCTATAGGACCATAAGTGGAAGTGCCCTAGGTTCTATTGCTTTTTTTTTGGATGTTTCAGGAAACACCATACACTTCTCCCGAGTGGTTGTTGGCAATTTACATCCCGCCCATCAGCATAACAAGGCTCCCAGTTCTCCATGGCCTGTCCTGCCTTTCTGGATTTTACACTTTTTTCAGATGGCCCTTTTGACCGGGGGGAAGTGAGACTTCATTGTAGTGCAGAATTCCTTTGTAAGCTTGCTTGGTTGGCCAAAAAGGGCGTATGCGTTTTTTCCTGAATATACTCAGGAAAAAACGCATACGCCCTTTTTGGCCAAGTGCATCATTGTGGACGTTCTGCCTCTTTTCCTATGCTTTCAATGCAATTCCAGTCTACCTCCTGAAATCGGTTTCCTGCAATTCTGCCCCGCTTTCAAGTCCTCTTGGCAGCCTTACTTCAGTCTATTTTTGGACGATAGCTGTCATTTATAACTCTGCAGGTTTGTGAATTACAGTGCCCCTGAGCTCCTTTCTTCAACTCGCTTTCTTGTGACCTGGCCGCAACACCGCAGGATGGCTTCAGGCCCTAATCTGGTTCCGGCCCGGCATGCTGAGCCTTTGGTTAATTCCTCTTCCTGGTGGGAAATGAGAGTTAAATTTGCCCGTCCAGACACCTCCAGCTAGTCTCTCATTGGTTCTCGCTATTCCTGTTCATCTTCCGCAGAAATTGCAAACTGGGCCAAACAGGAGGTTAAAGGGACTGACTCTCCAAGTCGGGAGAGTGTTAGTAAAGCGTCTGGAATGTTGCACCCGAGTACCAGGGGAGGAAAACTGAGACATATTTGAACACGTCTCCCGTTCACATGGTTGATCATACTCTTGGTTCCACATGCATGTTTTAGCTGAAGGAAGAATACCTTAAACCTGGAGAGTTGAGACCCGTGTAATGGGTACCATGCAATATGATTTCAAAGGGTCTTCATTTGCTCACCGAACCTCTCCAATCCTATCACTGCTGCGTTTATGCCCCTGTACACACGCTTGATTCTCTTTTGGAGACATAGCAATCCATAGGTTTTAAGATACTTACTAGTCAGGTACATTCTTAGGCATTTAATATGGGGTGTTGAGTCCATTTCGTTGAGCAAGGAGTAGCTCTTGTCTATTCCATATTTGGCTTAAGGAACTTTATCTGTGCTCATTTCAATCTCTGGTTTTATGCAGCACCCCAACTCACCTTTACCCTTAAGCCAGCATAAGTTGGTTTTCTAAATTTGAGACCCTGTTCTGTTTTGGAATGCAGTTCCTGTGTAGCCAAGTTTACATTCCGTGTATTAGTGATATCTTATGATGTTTCTATTTCTGTGTGACTTATTTCAGTTAGAATCATCGTACCTGAATCCACTCATTATGCTGCTACGGGCTTGATGACATAGATTTCATTGCTGAGTGATACTGCATTGTACGTAAGTACCACAAGTTCTTTATCCATTTTTCACTTTCTGTGATATTGAACTTGTACGGTAAACGAGGTTCTTGTAAACGGAGGCGTCCCAAACTTTGGGGTGGCTGTGTCTTTTTGATTTTAATTTCCCTAAGCTATAGGACCATAAGTGGAAGTGCCCTAGGCTCTGTTGCTTTGTTTTTTAGATGTTTCAGGAAACACCATACACTTCTCCCGAGTGGTTGTTGGCAATTTACATCCCGCCCATCAGCATAACAAGGCTCCCAGTTCTCCATGGCCTGTCCGGCCTTTCTGGATTTTACACTTTTTTCAGATGGCCCTTTTGACCGGGGGGAAGTGAGACTTCATTGTAGTGCAGATTTCCTTTGCAAGCTTGCTTGGTTGGCCAAAAAGGGCGTATGCGTTTTTTCCTGAATATATTCAGGAAAAAACGCATACGCCCTTTTTGGCCAAGTGCATCATTGTGGACGTTCTGCCTCTTTTCCTATGCTTTCAATGCAATTCCAGTCTACCTCCTGAAATCGGTTTCCTGCAATTCTGCCCCGCTTTCAAGTCCTCTTGGCAGCCTTACTTCAGTCTATTTTTCAACGATAGCTGTCATTTATAACTCTGCAGGTTTGTGAATTACAGTGCCCCTGAGCTCCTTTCTTAAACTCGCTTTCTTTTGAGCTGGCCGCAACACCGCAAGATGGCTTCAGGCCCTAATCTGGTTCTGGCATGGCACGCTGAGCCTTTGGTTAATTCCTCTTCCTGGTAGGAAATGAGAGTTAAATTTGCCCGTCCAGACACCTCCAGCTAGTCTCCATTCGTTCTCGCTATTCCTGTTCATCTTCCGCAGAAATTGCAAACTGGGCCAAACAGGAGGTTAAAGGGACTGACTCTCCAAGTCGGGAGAGTGTTAGTAAAGCATCTGGAATGTTGCACCTGAGTACCAGGGTGCGAAAACTGAGACATATTTGAACACGTCTCCCGATCACATGGTTGATCATACTCTAGGTTCCACATGCATGTTTTAGCTGAAGGAAGAATACCTTAAACCTGGGTAGTTGAAACCCTTGGAATGGGTACCATGCAATATGACTTCAAAGGGTCTTCATTTGCTCACCGAACCTCTCCAATCCTATCACTGCTGCGTTTATGCCCCTGTACACATGCTTGATTCTCTTTTGGAGACATAGCAATCCATAGGTTTTAAGATACTTACAAGTCAGGTACATTCTTAGGCGTTTAATATGCGGTGTTGAGTCCATTTCATTGAGGAAGGAGTAGCTCTTGTCTATTGCATATTTGGCTTAAGGAACTTTATCTGTGCTCATTTCAATCTCTGGTTTTATGCAGCACCCCAACTCTCCTTTACCCTTAAGCAAGCATAAGTTGTTTTTCTAAATTTGAGTCCCTGTTCTGTTCTGTAATTCAGTTCCTGTGTAGCCAAGTTTACATTCCGTGTATTACTGATATCTTATGATGTTTCTTTTTCTGTGTGACTTACTTCAGTTAGAATCATCATACCTGAATCCACTCATTGTGCTGCTAAGGGCCTGATGACACAGATTTCATTGCTGAGTGATATTGCTTTGTAAGTAAATACCACAACTTCTTTATCCATTTTTCACTTTCTGCGATGTTGAACTTGTACTGTAAACGAGGTTCTTGTAAACAGAGCCATTCCAAACTTTGGGGTGGCTGTGTCTTTTTGATTTTAATTTCCCTAAGCTATAGGACCATAAGTGGCAGTGCCCTAGGCTCTGTTGCTTTGTTTTTTAGATGTTTCAGGAAACACCATACACTTCTCCCGAGTGGTTGTTGGCAATTTACATCCCGCCCATCAGCATAACAAGGCTCCCAGTTCTCCATGGCCTGTCCTGCCTTTCTGGATTTTACACTTTTTTCAGATGGTCCTTTTGACCGGGGGGAAGTGAGACTTCATTGTAGTGCAGATTTCCTTTGCAAGCTTGCTTGGTTGGCCAAAAAGGGCGTATGCGTTTTTTCCTGAATATATTCAGGAAAAAACGCATACGCCCTTTTTGGCCAAGTGCATCATTGTGGACGTTCTGCCTCTTTTCCTATGCTTTCAATGCAATTCCAGTCTACCTCCTGAAATCGGTTTCCTGCAATTCTGCCCCGCTTTCAAGTCCTCTTGGCAGCCTTACTTCAGTCTATTTTTGGACGATAGCTGTCATTTATAACTCTGCAGGTTTGTGAATTACAGTGCCCCTGAGCTCCTTTCTTCAACTCGCTTTCTTGTGACCTGGCCGCAACACCGCAGGATGGCTTCAGGCCCTAATCTGGTTCCGGTACGGCACGCTGAGCCTTTGGTTATTTCCTCTTCCTGGTGGGAAATGAGAGTTAAATTTGCCCGTCCAGACACCTCCAGCTAGCCTCTCATTGGTTCTCGCTATTCCTGTTCATCTTCCGCAGAAATTGCAAACTGGGCCAAACAGGAGGTTAAAGGCGCTGACTCTCCCAGTGGGGAGAGTGTTAGTAAAGCGTCTGGAATGTTGCACCCGAGTACCAGGGGAGGAAAACTGAGACATATTTGAACACGTCTCCCGTTCACATGGTTGATCATACTTGGGTTCCACATGCATGTTTTAGCTGAAGGAAGAATACCTTAAACCTGGGTAGTTGAAACCCGTGTAATGGGTACCATGCAATATGACTTCAAAGGGTCTTCATTTGCTCACCGAACCTCTCCAATCCTATCACTGCTGCGTTTATGTCCCTGTACACATGCTAGATTTTCTTTCGGAGACATAGCAATGCATAGGTTTTAAGATACTTACTAGTCAGGTACATTCTTAGGCGTTTAATATGGGGTGTTGAGTCCATTTCGTTGAGCAAGGAGTAGCTCTTGTCTATTCCATATTTGGCTTAAGGAACTTTATCTGTGCTCATTTCAATCTCTGGTTTTATGCAGCACCCCACCTCACCTTTACCCTTAAGCAAGAATAAGTTGGTTTTCTAAATTTGAGACCCTGTTCTGTTCTGTAATTCAGTTCCTGTGTAGCCAAGTTTACATTCCGTGTATTACTGATATCTTATGATGTTTCTTTTTCTGTGTGACTTATTTCAGTTAGAATCATCATACCTGAATCCACTCATTGTGCTGCTAAGGGCCTGATGACACAGATTTCATTGCTGAGTGATATTGCTTTGTAAGTAAATACCACAACTTCTTTATCCATTTTTCACTTTCTGCGATGTTGAACTTGTACTGTAAACGAGGTTCTTGTAAACAGAGCCGTTCCAAACTTTGGGGTGGCTGTGTCTT
The DNA here is from genome assembly GCF_949987515.2 of Delphinus delphis. NCBI lineage: Eukaryota > Metazoa > Chordata > Mammalia > Artiodactyla > Delphinidae > Delphinus > Delphinus delphis. The sequence continues at coordinate 420,278 of NW_027192814.1, forward strand.
TTTGAATTTAATTTCCCTAAGCTATAGGACCATAAGTGGAAGTGCCCTAGGTTCTGTTGCTTTGTTTTTTAGATGTTTCAGGAAACACCATACACTTCTCCCGAGTGGTTGTTGGCAATTTACATCCCGCCCATCAGCATAACAAGGCTCCCAGTTCTCCATGGCCTGTCCTGCCTTTCTGGATTTTACACTTTTTTCAGATGGTCCTTTTGACCGGGGGGAAGTGAGACTTCATTGTAGTGCAGATTTCCTTTGCAAGCTTGCTTGGTTGGCCAAAAAGGGCGTATGCGTTTTTTCCTGAATATATTCAGGAAAAAACGCATACGCCCTTTTTGGCCAACTGCATCATTGTGGACGTTCTGCCTCTTTTCCTATGCTTTCAATGCAATTCCAGTCTACCTCCTGAAATCGGTTTCCTGCAATTGTGCCCCGCTTTCAAGTCCTCTTGGCAGCCTTACTTCAGTCTATTTTTGGACGATAGCTGTCATTTATAACTCTGCAGGTTTGTGAATTACAGTGCCCCTGAGCTCCTTTCTTCAACTCGCTTTCTTGTGACCTGGCCGCAACACCGCAGGATGGCTTCAGGCCCTAATCTGGTTCCGGTACGGCACGCTGAGCCTTTGGTTATTTCCTCTTCCTGGTGGGAAATGAGAGTTAAATTTGCCCGTCCAGACACCTCCAGCTAGCCTCTCATTGGTTCTCGCTATTCCTGTTCATCTTCCGCAGAAATTGCAAACTGGGCCAAACAGGAGGTTAAAGGCGCTGACTCTCCCAGTGGGGAGAGTGTTAGTAAAGCGTCTGGAATGTTGCACCCGAGTACCAGGGGAGGAAAACTGAGACATATTTGAACACGTCTCCCGATCACATGGTTGATCATACTCTAGGTTCCACATGCATGTTTTAGCTGAAGGAAGAATACCTTAAAACTGGGTAGTTGAAACCCGTGGAATGGGTACCATGCAATATGACTCCAAAGGGTCTTCATTTGCTCACCGAACCTCTCCAATCCTATCACTGCTGCGTTTATGCCCCTGTACACATGCTTGATTCTCTTTTGGAGACATAGCAATCCATAGGTTTTACGATACTTACTAGTCAGGTACATTCTTAGGCGTTTAATATGCAGTGTTGAGTCCATTTCGTTGAGCAAGGAGTAGCTCTTGTCTATTCCATATTTGGCTTAAGGAACTTTATCTGTGCTCATTTCAATCTCTGGTTTTATGCAGCACCCGATCTCACCTTTCCCCTTAAGCAAGCATAAGTTGGTTTTCTAAATTTGAGACCCTGTTCTGTTCTGTAATTCAGTTCCTGCGTAGCCAAGTTTACATTCCGTGTATTACTGATATCTTATGATGTTTCTTTTTCTGTGTGACTTACTTCAGTTAGAATCATCATACCTGAATCCACTCATTGTGATGCTAAGGGCCTGATGACATAGATTTCATTGCTGAGTGATATTGCTTTGTAAGTAAATACCACAACTTCTTTATCCATTTTTCACTTTCTGTGATGTTGAACTTGTACTGTAAACGAGGTTCTTGTAAACAGAGCCGTTCCAAACTTTGGGGTGGCTGTGTCTTTTTGATTTTAATTTCCCTAAGCTATAGGACCATAAGTGGAAGTACCCTAGGTTCTGTTGCTTTGTTTTTTAGATGTTTCAGGAAACACCATACACTTCTCCTGAGTGGTTGTTGGCAATTTACATCCCGCCCATCAGCATAACTAGGCTCCCAGTTGTCCATGGCCTGTCCTGCCTTTCTGGATTTTACACTTTTTTCAGATGGTCCTTTTGACCGGGGGGAAGTGAGACTTCATTGTAGTGCAGATTTCCTTTGCAAGCTTGCTTGGTTGGCCAAAAAGGGCGTATGCGTTTTTTCCTGAATATATTCAGGAAAAAACGCATACGCCCTTTTTGGCCAAGTGCATCATTGTGGACGTTCTGCCTCTTTTCCTATGCTTTCAATGCAATTCCAGTCTACCTCCTGAAATCGGTTTCCTGCAATTCTGCCCCGCTTTCAAGTCCTCTTGGCAGCCTTACTTCAGTCTATTTTTGGACGATAGCTGTCATTTATAACTCTGCAGGTTTGTGAATTACAGTGCCCCTGAGCTCCTTTCTTCAACTCGCTTTCTTGTGACCTGGCCGCAACACCGCAGGATGGCTTCAGGCCCTAATCTGGTTCCGGTACGGCACGCTGAGCCTTTGGTTATTTCCTCTTCCTGGTGGGAAATGAGAGTTAAATTTGCCCGTCCAGACACCTCCAGCCAGCCTCTCATTGGTTCTCGCTATTCCTGTTCATCTTCCGCAGAAATTGCAAACTGGGCCAAACAGGAGGTTAAAGGCGCTGACTCTCCCAGTGGGGAGAGTGTTAGTAAAGCGTCTGGAATGTTGCACCCGAGTACCAGGGGAGGAAAACTGAGACATATTTGAACACGTCTCCCGATCACATAGTTGATCATACTCTAGGTTCCACATGCATGTTTTAGCTGAAGGAAGAATACCTTAAACCTGGGTCGTTGAAACCCGTGGAATGGGTACCATGCAATATGACTTCACAGGGTCTTCATTTGCTCACCGAACCTCTCCAATCCTATCACTGCTGCGTTTATGCCCCTGTACACATGCTTGATTCTCTTTTGGAGACATAGCAATCCATAGGTTTTACGATACTTACTAGTCAGGTACATTCTTAGGCGTTTAATATGCAGTGTTGAGTCCATTTCGTTGAGCAAGGAGTAGCTCTTGTCTATTCAATATTTGGCTTAAGGAACTTTATCTGTGCTCATTTCAATCTCTGGTTTTATGCAGCACCCCAACTCACCTTTCCCCTTAAGCAATCATAAGTTTGTTTTCTAAATTTGAGACCCTGTTCTGTTCTGTAATTCAGTTCCTGTGTAGCCAAGTTTACATTCCGTGTATTACTGATATCTTATGATGTTTCTTTTTCTGTGTGACTTACTTCAGTTAGAATCATCATACCTGAATCCACTCATTGTGATGCTAAGGGCCTGATGACATAGATTTCATTGCTGAGTGATATTGCTTTGTAAGTAAATACCACAACTTCTTTATCCATTTTTCACTTTCTGTGATGTTGATCTTGTACTGTAAACGAGGTTCTTGTAAACAGAGCCGTTCCAAACTTTGGGGTGGCTGTGTCTTTTTGATTTTAATTTCCCTATGCTATAGGACCATAAGTGGCAGTGCCCTAGGCTCTGTTGCTTTGTTTTTTAGATGTTTCAGGAAACACCATACACTTCTCCTGAGTGGTTGTTGGCAATTTACATCCCGCCCATCAGCATAACAAGACTCCCAGTTCTCCATGGCCTGTCCTGCCTTTCTGGATTTTACACTTTTTTCAGATGGCCCTTTTGACCGGGGGGAAGTGAGACTTCATTGTAGTGCAGATTTCCTTTGCAAGCTTGCTTGGTTGGCCAAAAAGGGCGTATGCGTTTTTTCCTGAATATATTCAGGAAAAAACGCATACGCCCTTTTTGGCCAAGTGCATCATTGTGGACGTTCTGCCTCTTTTCCTATGCTTTCAATGCAATTCCAGTCTACCTCCTGAAATCGGTTTCCTGCAATTCTGCCCTGCTTTCAAGTCCTCTTGGCAGCCTTACTTCAGTCTATTTTTGGATGATAGCTGTCATTTATAACTCTGCAGGTTTGTGAATTACAGTGCCCCTGAGCTCCTTTCTTCAACTCGCTTTCTTTTGAGCTGGCCGCAACACCGCAGGATGGCTTCAGGCCCTAATCTGGTTCCGGTACGGCACGCTGAGCCTTTGGTTATTTCCTCTTCCTGGTGGGAAATGAGAGTTAAATTTGCCCGTCCAGACACCTCCAGCTAGCCTCTCATTGGTTCTCGCTATTCCTGTTCATCTTCCGCAGAAATTGCAAACTGGGCCAAACAGGAGGTTAAAGGCGCTGACTCTCCAAGTGGGGAGAGTGTTAGTAAAGCGTCTGGAATGTTGCACCCGAGTACCAGGGGAGGAAAACTGAGACATATTTGAACACGTCTCCCGTTCACATGGTTGATCATACTTGGGTTCCACATGCATGTTTTAGCTGAAGGAAGAATACCTTAAACCTGGTGAGTTGAGACCCGTGTAATGGGTACCATGCAATATGACTTCAAAGGGTCTTCATTTGCTCACCGAAACTCTCCAATCCTATCACTGCTGCGTTTATGCCCCTGTACACATGCTTGATTCTCCTTCGGAGACATAGCAATCCATAGGTTTTACGATACTTACTAGTCAGGTACATTCTTAGGCGTTTAATATGCGGTGTTGAGTCCATTTCGTTGAGCAAGGAGTAGCTCTTGTCTATTCCATATTTGACTTAAGGAACTTTATCTGTGCTCATTTCAATCTCTGGTTTTATGCAGCACCCCAACTCACCTTTCCCCTTAAGCAAGCATAAGTTGTTTTTCTAAATTTGAGACCCTGTTCTGTTCTGTAATTCAGTTCCTGTGTAGCCAAGTTTACATTCCGTGTATTACAGATATCTTATGATGTTTCTTTTTCTGTGTGACTTATTTCAGTTAGAATCATCATACCTGAATCCACTCATTGTGCTGCTAAGGGCCTGATGACATAGATTTCATTGCTGAGTGATATTGCTTTGTAAGTGAATACCACAACTTCTTTATCCATTTTTCACTTTCTGCAATGTTGAACTTGTACTGTAAACGAGGTTCTTGTAAACAGAGCCGTTCCAAACTTTGGGGTGGCTGTGTCTTTTTGATTTTAATTTCCCTAAGCTATAGGACCATAAGTGGAAGTGCCCTAGGCTCTGTTGCTTTGTTTTTTAGATGTTTCAGGAAACACCATACACTTCTCCCGAGTGTCTGTTGGCAATTTACATCCCGCCCATCAGCATAACAAGGCTCCCAGTTCTCCATGGCCTGTCCTGCCTTTCTGGATTTTACACTTTTTTCAGATGGCCCTTTTGACCGGGGGGAAGTGAGACTTCATTGTAGTGCAGATTTCCTTTGCAAGTTTGCTTGGTTGGCCAAAAAGGGCGTATGCGTTTTTTCCTGAATATATTCAGGAAAAAACGGATACGCCCTTTTTGGCCAAGTGTATCATTGTGGACGTTCTGCCTCTTTTCCTATGCTTTCAATGCAATTCCAGTCTACCTCCTGAAATCGGTTTCCTGCAATTCTGCCCCGCTTTCAAGTCCTCTTGGCAGCCTTACTTCAGTCTATTTTTGGACGATAGCTGTCATTTATAACTCTGCAGGTTTGTGAATTACAGTGCCCCTGAGCTCCTTTCTTCAACTCGCTTTCTTGTGACCTGGCCGCAACACCGCAGGATGGCTTCAGGCCCTAATCTGGTTCCGGTACGGCACGCTGAGCCTTTGGTTATTTCCTCTTCCTGGTGGGAAATGAGAGTTAAATTTGCCCGTCCAGACACCTCCAGCTAGCCTCTCATTGGTTCTCGCTATTCCTGTTCATCTTCCGCAGAAATTGCAAACTGGGCCAAACAGGAGGTTAAAGGCGCTGACTCTCCCAGTGGGGAGAGTGTTAGTAAAGCGTCTGGAATGTTGCACCCGAGTACCAGGGGAGGAAAACTGAGACATATTTGAACACGTCTCCCGATCACATGGTTGATCATACTCTAGGTTCCACATGCATGTTTTAGCTGAAGGAAGAATACCTTAAACCTGGGTCGTTGAAACCCGTGGAATGGGTACCATGCAATATGTTTTCACAGGGTCTTCATTTGCTCACCGAACCTCTCCAATCCTATCACTGCTGCGTTTATGCCCCTGTACACATGCTTGATTCTCTTTTGGAGACATAGCAATCCATAGGTTTTACGATACTTACTAGTCAGGTACATTCTTAGGCGTTTAATATGCGGTGTTGAGTCCATTTCGTTGAGCAAGGAGTAGCTCTTGTCTATTCAATATTTGGCTTAAGGAACTTTATCTGTGCTCATTTCAATCTCTGGTTTTATGCAGCACCCCAACTCACCTTTCCCCTTAAGCAAGCATAAGTTGGTTTTCTAAATTTGAGACCCTGTTCTGTTCTGTAATTCAGTTCCTGTGTAGCCAAGTTTACATTCCGTGTATTACTGATATCTTATGATGTTTCTTTTTCTGTGTGACTTACTTCAGTTAGAATCATCATACCTGAATCCACTCATTGTGATGCTAAGGGCCTGATGACATAGATTTCATTGCTGAGTGATATTGCTTTGTAAGTAAATACCACAACTTCTTTATCCATTTTTCACTTTCTGTGATGTTGATCTTGTACTGTAAACGAGGTTCTTGTAAACAGAGCCGTTCCAAACTTTGGGGTGGCTGTGTCTTTTTGATTTTAATTTCCCTAAGCTATAGGACCATAAGTGGCAGTGCCCTAGGCTCTGTTGCTTTGTTTTTTAGATGTTTCAGGAAACACCATACACTTCTCCCGAGTGGTTGTTGGCAATTTACATCCCGCCCATCAGCATAACAAGGCTCCCAGTTCTCCATGGCCTGTCCTGCCTTTCTGGATTTTACACTTTTTTCAGATGGCCCTTTTGACCGGGGGGAAGTGAGACTTCATTGTAGTGCAGATTTCCTTTGCAAGCTTGCTTGGTTGGCCAAAAAGGGCGTATGCGTTTTTTCCTGAATATATTCAGGAAAAAACGCATACGCCCTTTTTGGCCAAGTGCATCATTGTGGACGTTCTGCCTCTTTTCCTATGCTTTCAATGCAATTCCAGTCTACCTCCTGAAATCGGTTTCCTGCAATTCTGCCCCGCTTTCAAGTCCTCTTGGCAGCCTTACTTCAGTCTATTTTTGGACGATAGCTTTCATTTATAACTCTGCAGGTTTGTGAATTACAGTGCCCCTGAGCTCCTTTCTTCAACTTGCTTTCTTGTGACCTGGCCGCAACACCGCAGGATGGCTTCAGGCCCTAATCTGGTTCCGGTACGGCACGCTGAGCCTTTGGTTATTTCCTCTTCCTGGTGGGAAATGAGAGTTAAATTTGCCCATCCAGACACCTCCAGCTAGCCTCTCATTGGTTCTCGCTATTCCTGTTCATCTTCCGCAGAAATTGCAAACTGGGCCAAACAGGAGGTTAAAGGCGCTGACTCTCCCAGTGGGGAGAGTGTTAGTAAAGCGTCTGGAATGTTGCACCCGAGTACCAGGGGAGGAAAACTGAGACATATTTGAACACGTCTCCCGATCACATGGTTGATCATACTCTAGGTTCCACATGCATGTTTTAGCTGAAGGAAGAATACCTTAAACCTGGGTCGTTGAAACCCGTGGAATGGGTACCATGCAATATGACTTCACAGGGTCTTCATTTGCTCACCGAACCTCTCCAATCCTATCACTGCTGCGTTTATGCCCCTGTACACATGCTTGATTCTCTTTTGGAGACATAGCAATCCATAGGTTTTTCGATACTTACTAGTCAGGTACATTCTTAGGCGTTTAATATGCGGTGTTGAGTCCATTTCGTTGAGCAAGGAGTAGCTCTTGTCTATTCAATATTTGGCTTAAGGAACTTTATCTGTGCTCATTTCAATCTCTGGTTTTATGCAGCACCCCAACTCACCTTTCCCCTTAAGCAAGCATAAGTTGGTTTTCTAAATTTGAGACCCTGTTCTGTTCTGTAATTCAGTTCCTGTGTAGCCAAGTTTACATTCCGTGTATTACTGATATCTTATGATGTTTCTTTTTCTGTGTGACTTACTTCAGTTAGAATCATCATACCTGAATCCACTCATTGTGATGCTAAGGGCCTGATGACATAGATTTCATTGCTGAGTGATATTGCTTTGTAAGTAAATACCACAACTTCTTTATCCATTTTTCACTTTCTGTGATGTTGATCTTGTACTGTAAACGAGGTTCTTGTAAACAGAGCCGTTCCAAACTTTGGGGTGGCTGTGTCTTTTTGATTTTAATTTCCCTAAGCTATAGGACCATAAGTGGCAGTGCCCTAGGCTCTGTTGCTTTGTTTTTTAGATGTTTCAGGAAACACCATACACTTCTCCCGAGTGGTTGTTGGCAATTTACATCCCGCCCATCAGCATAACAAGGCTCCCAGTTCTCCATGGCCTGTCCTGCCTTTCTGGATTTTACACTTTTTTCAGATGGCCCTTTTGACCGGGGGGAAGTGAGACTTCATTGTAGTGCAGATTTCCTTTGCAAGCTTGCTTGGTTGGCCAAAAAGGGCGTATGCGTTTTTTCCTGAATATATTCAGGAAAAAACGCATACGCCCTTTTTGGCCAAGTGCATCATTGTGGACGTTCTGCCTCTTTTCCTATGCTTTCAATGCAATTCCAGTCTACCTCCTGAAATCGGTTTCCTGCAATTCTGCCCCGCTTTCAAGTCCTCTTGGCAGCCTTACTTCAGTCTATTTTTGGACGATAGCTGTCATTTATAACTCTGCCGGTTTGTGAATTACAGTGCCCCTGAGCTCCTTTCTTCAACTCGCTTTCTTGTGACCTGGCCGCAACACCGCAGGATGGCTTCAGGCCCTAATCTGGTTCCGGTACGGCACGCTGAGCCTTTGGTTATTTCCTCTTCCTGGTGGGAAATGAGAGTTAAATTTGCCCGTCCAGACACCTCCAGCTAGCCTCTCATTGGTTCTCACTATTCCTGTTCATCTTCCGCAGAAATTGCAAACTGGGCCAAACAGGAGGTTAAAGGCGCTGACTCTCCCAGTGGGGAGAGTGTTAGTAAAGCGTCTGGAATGTTGCACCCGAGTACCAGGGGAGGAAAACTGAGACATATTTGAACACGTCTCCCGTTCACATGGTTGATGATACTTGGGTTCCACATGCATGTTTTAGCTGAAGGAAGAATACCTTAAACCTGGAGAGTTGAGACCCGTGTAATGGGTACCATGCAATATGACTTCAAAGGGTCTTCATTTGCTCACCGAACCTCTCCAATCCTATCACTGCTGCGTTTATGCCCCTGTACACATGCTTGATTCTCTTTCGGAGACATAGCAATCCATAGGTTTTACGATACTTACTAGTCAGGTACATTCTTAGGCGTTTAATATGCGGTGTTGAGTCCATTTCGTTGAGCAAGGAGTAGCTCTTGTCTATTCCATATTTGACTTAAGGAACTTTATCTGTGCTCATTTCAATCTCTGGTTTTATGCAGCACCCCAACTCACCTTTCCCCTTAAGCAAGCATAAGTTGTTTTTCTAAATTTGAGACCCTGTTCTGTTCTGTAATTCAGTTCCTGTGTAGCCAAGTTTACATTCCGTGTATTACTGATATCTTATGATGTTTCTTTTTCTGTGTGACTTATTTCAGTTAGAATCATCATACCTGAATCCACTCATTGTGCTGCTAAGGGCCTGATGACATAGATTTCATTGCTGAGTGATATTGCTTTGTAAGTGAATACCACAACTTCTTTATCCATTTTTCACTTTCTGCGATGTTGAACTTGTACTGTAAACGAGGTTCTTGTAAACAGAGCCGTTCCAAACTTTGGGGTGGCTGTGTCTTTTTGATTTTAATTTCCCTAAGCTATAGGACCATAAGTGGAAGTGCCCTAGGCTCTGTTGCTTTGTTTTTTAGATGTTTCAGGAAACACCATACACTTCTCCCGAGTGTCTGTTGGCAATTTACATCCCGCCCATCAGCATAACAAGGCTCCCAGTTCTCCATGGCCTGTCCTGCCTTTCTGGATTTTACACTTTTTTCAGATGGCCCTTTTGACCGGGGGGAAGTGAGACTTCATTGTAGTGCAGATTTCCTTTGCAAGCTTGCTTGGTTGGCCAAAAAGGGCGTATGCGTTTTTTCCTGAATATATTCAGGAAAAAACGCATATGCCCTTTTTGGCCAAGTGCATCATTGTGGACGTTCTGCCTCTTTTCCTATGCTTTCAATGCAATTCCAGTCTACCTCCTGAAATCGGTTTCCTGCAATACTGCCCCGCTTTCAAGTCCTCTTGGCAGCCTTACTTCAGTCTATTTTTGGACGATAGCTGTCATTTATAACTCTGCAGGTTTGTGAATTACAGTGCCCCTGAGCTCCTTTCTTCAACTCGCTTTCTTGTGACCTGGCCGCAACACCGCAGGATGCCTTCAGGCCCTAATCTGGTTCCGGCACGGCACGCTGAGCCTTTGGTTATTTCCTCTTCCTGGTGGGAAATAAGAGTTAAATTTGCCCGTCCAGACACCTCCAGCTAGCCTCTCATTGGTTCTCGTTATTCCTGTTCATCTTCTGCAGAAATTGCAAACTGGGCCAAACAGGAGGTTAAAGGGACTGACTCTCCAAGTGGGGAGAGTGTTAGTAAAGCGTCTGGAATGTTGCACCCGAGTACCAGGGGAGGAAAACTGAGACATATTTGAACACGTCTCCCGAACACATGGTTGATCATACTCTAGGTTCCACATGCATGTTTTAGCTGAAGGAAGAATACCTTAAACCTGGGTAGTTGAAACCCGTGGAATGGGTACCATGCAATATGACTTCAAAGGGTCTTCATTTGCTCACTGAACCTCTCCAATCTTATCACTGCTGCGTTTATGCCCCTGTACACATGCTTGATTCTCTTTCAGAGACATAGCAATCCATAGGTTTTAAGATACTTACTAGTCAGGTACATTCTTAGGCGTTTAATATGCGGTGTTGAGTCCATTTCGTTGAGCAAGGAGTAGCTCTTGTCTATTCCATATTTGGCTTAAGGAACTTTATCTGTGCTCATTTCAATCTCTGGTTTTATGCAGCACCCCAACTCACCTTTACCCTTAAGCAAGAATAAGTTGGTTTTCTAAATTTGAGACCCTGTTCTGTTCTGTAATTCAGTTCCTGTGTAGCCAAGTTTACATTCCGTGTATTACTGATATCTTATGATGTTTCTTTTTCTGTGTGACTTATTTCAGTTAGAATCATCATACCTGAATCCACTCATTGTGCTGCTAAGGGCCTGATGACACAGATTTCATTGCTGAGTGATATTGCTTTGTAAGTAAATACCACAACTTCTTTATCCATTTTTCACTTTCTGCGATGTTGAACTTGTACTGTAAACGAGGTTGTTGTAAACAGAGCCGTTCCAAACTTTGGGGTGGCTGTGTCTTTTTGATTTTAATTTCCCTAAGCTATAAGACCATAAGTGGAAGTGCCCTAGGTTCTGTTGCTTTGTTTTTTAGATGTTTCAGGAAACACCATACACTTCTCCCGAGTGGTTGTTGGCAATTTACATCCCGCCCATCAGCATAACAAGGCTCCCAGTTCTCCATGGCCTGTCCTGCCTTTCTGGATTTTACACTTTTTTCAGATGGCCCTTTTGACCGGGGGAAGTGAGACTTCATTGTAGTGCAGATTAGCTTTGCAAGCTTGCTTGGTTGGCCAAAAAGGGCGTATGCGTTTTTTCCTGAATATATTCAGGAAAAAACGCATACGCCCTTTTTGGCCAAGTGCATCATTGTGGACGTTCTGCCTCTTTTCCTATGCTTTCAATGCAATTCCAGTCTACCTCCTGAAATCGGTTTCCTGCAATTTTGCCCCGCTTTCAAGTCCTCTTGGCAGCCTTACTTCAGTCTATTTTTGGACGATAGCTGTCATTTATAACTCTGCAGGTTTGTGAATTACAGTGTCCCTGAGCTCCTTTCTTCAACTCGCTTTCTTGTGACCTGGCCGCAACACCGCAGGATGGCTTCAGGCCCTAATCTGGTTCCGGCCCGGAATGCTGAGCCTTTGGTTAATTCCTCTTCCTGGTGGGAAATGAGAGTTAAATTTGCCCGTCCAGACACCTCCAGCTAGCCTCTCATTGGTTCTCGCTATTCCTGTTCATCTTCCGCAGAAATTGCAAACTGGGCCAAACAGGAGGTTAAAGGCACTGACTCCCCAAGTGGGGAGAGTGTTAGTAAAGCGTCTGGAATGTTGCACCCGAGTACCAGGGGAGGAAAACTGAGACATATTTGAACACGTCTCCCGTTCACATCGTTGATGATACTTGGGTTCCACATGCATGTTTTAGCTGAAGGAAGAATACCTTAAACCTGGAGAGTTAAGACCCATGTAATGGGTGCCATGCAATATGACTTCAAAGGGTCTTCATTTGCTCACTGAACCTCTCCAATCCTATCACTGCTGCGTTTATGCCCCTGTACACATGCTTGATTCTCTTTCGGAGACATAGCAATCCATAGGTTTTAAGATACTTACTAGTCAGGTACATTCTTAGGCGTTTAATATGCGGTGTTGAGTCCATTTCATTGAGCAAGGAGTAGCTCTTGTCTATTCCATATTTGACTTAAGGAACTTTATCTGTGCTCATTTCAATCTCTGGTTTTATGCAGCACCCCAACTCACCTTTACCCTTAAGCAAGCATAAGTTGGTTTTCTAAATTTGAGACCCTCTTCTGTTCTGTAATTCAGTTCCTGTGTAGCCAAGTTTACATTCCGTGTATTACTGATATCTTATGATGTTTCTTTTTCTGTGTGACTTACTTCAGTTAGAATCATCATACCTGAATCCACTCATTGTGCTGCTAAGGGCCTGATGACACAGATTTCATTGCTGAGTGATATTGCTTTGTAAGTAAATACCACAACTTCTTTATCCATTTTTCACTTTCTGTGATGTTGAAGTTGTACTGTAAACGAGGTTCTTGTAAACAGAGCCGTTCCAAGCTTTGGGGTGGCTGTGTCTTTTTTATTTTAATTTCCCTACGCTATAGGACCATAAGTGGAAGTGCCCTAGGTTCTGTTGCTTTGTTTTTTAGATGTTTCAGGAAACACCATACACTTCTCCCAAGTGTCTGTTGGCAATTTACATCCCGCCCATCAGCATAACAAGGCTCCCAGTTCTCAATGGCCTGTTGCCTTTCTGGATTTTACACTTTTTTCAGATGGCCCTTTTGACCGGGGGGAAGTGAGACTTCATTGTAGTGCAGATTTCCTTTGCAAGCTTGCTTGGTTGGCCAAAAAGGGCGTATGCGTTTTTTCCTGAATATATTCAGGAAAAAACGCATACGCCCTTTTTGGCCAAGTGCATCATTGTGGACGTTCTGCCTCTTTTCCTATGCTTTCAATGCAATTCCAGTCTACCTCCTGAAATCGGTTTCCTGCAATTCTGCCCCGCTTTCAAGTCCTCTTGGCAGCCTTACTTCAGTCTATTTTTGGACGATAGCTGTCATTTATAACTCTGCAGGTTTGTGAATTACAGTGCCCCTGAGCTCCTTTCTTCAACTCGCTTTCTTGTGACCTGGCCGCAACACCGCAGGATGGCTTCAGGCCCTAATCTGGTTCCGGCCCGGCATGCTGAGCCTTTGGTTAATTCCTCTTCCTGGTGGGAAATGAGAGTTAAATTTGCCCGTCCAGAGACCTCCAGCTAGCCTCTCATTGGTTCTCGCTATTCCTGTTCATCTTCCACAGAAATTGCAAACTGGGCCAAACAGGAGGTTAAAGGCGCTGACTCTCCAAGTGGGGATAGTGTTACTAAAGCATCTGGAATGTTGCACCCGAGTACCAGGGGAGGAAAACTGAGACATATTTGAACACGTCTCCCGATCACATGGTTGATCATACTCTGGGTTCCACATGCATGTTTTAGCTGAAGGAAGAATACCTAAAACCTGGGTAGTTGAAACCCGTGGAATGGGTACCATGCAATATGACTTCAAAGGGTCTTCATTTGCTCACCGAACCTCTCCAATCCTATCACTGCTGCGTTTATGCCCCTGTACACATGCTTGATTCTCTTTCGGAGACATAGCAATCTATAGGTTTTAAGATACTTACTAGTCAGGTACATTCTTAGGCGTTTAATATGCGGTGTTGAGTCCATTTCGTTGAGCAAGGAGTAGCTCTTGTCTATTCCATATTTGGCTTAAGGAACTTTATCTGTGCTCATTTCAATCTCTGGTTTTATGCAGCACCCAAACTCACCTTTACCCTTAAGCAAGCATAAGTTGGTTTTCTAAATTTGAGACCCTGTTCTGTTCTGTAATTCAGTTCCTGTGTAGCCAAGTTTACATTCCGTGTATTACTGATATCTTATGATGTTTCTTTTTCTGTGTGACTTACTTCAGTTAGAATCATCATACCTGAATCCACTCATTGTGATGCTAAGGGCCTGATGACATAGATTTCATTGCTGAGTGATATTGCTTTGTAAGTAAATACCACAACTTCTTTATCCATTTTTTACTTTCTGTGATGTTGAACTTGTACTGTAAACGAGGTTCTTGTAAACAGAGGCGTCCCAAACTTTGGGGTGGCTGTGTCTTTTTGATTTTAATTTCCCTAAGCTATAGGACCATAAGTGGCAGTGCCCTAGGCTCTGTTGCTTTGTTTTTTAGATGTTTCAGGAAACACCATACACTTCTCCCAAGTGTCTGTTGGCAATTTACATCCCACCCATCAGCATAACAAGGCTCCCAGTTCTCAATGGCCTGTTGCCTTTCTGGATTTTACACTTTTTTCAGATGGCCCTTTTGACCGGGGGGAAGTGAGACTTCATTGTAGTGCAGATTTCCTTTGCAAGCTTGCTTGGTTGGCCAAAAAGGGCGTATGCGTTTTTTCCTGAATATATTCAGGAAAAAACGCATACGCCCTTTTTGGCCAAGTGCATCATTGTGGACGTTCTGCCTCTTTTCCTATGCTTTCAATGCAATTCCAGTCTACCTCCTGAAATCGGTTTCCTGCAATTCTGCCCCGCTTTCAAGTCCTCTTGGCAGCCTTACTTCAGTCTATTTTTGGACGATAGCTGTCATTTATAACTCTGCCGGTTTGTGAATTAGAGTGCCCCTGAGCTCCTTTCTTCAACTCGCTTTCTTGTGACCTGGCCGCAACACCGCAGGATGGCTTCAGGCCCTAATCTGGTTCTGGTACGGCACGCTGAGCCTTTGGTTATTTCCTCTTCCTGTTGGGAAATGAGAGTTAAATTTGCCCGTCCAGACACCTCCAGCTAGCCTCTCATTGGTTCTCGCTATTCCTGTTCATCTTCCGCAGAAATTGCAAACTGTGCCAAACAGGAGGTTAAAGGCGCTGACTCTCCAAGTGGGGAGAGTGTTAGTAAAGCGTCTGGAATGTTGCACCCGAGTACCAGGGGAGGAAAATTGAGACATATTTGAACACGTCTCCCAATCACATGGTTGATCATACTCTGGGTTCCACATGCATGTTTTAGCTGAAGGAAGAATACCTAAAAACTGGGTAGTTGAAACCCGTGGAATGGGTACCATGCAATATGACTTCAAAGGGTCTTCATTTGCTCACCGAACCTCTCCAATACTATCACTGCTGCGTTTATGCCCCTGTACACATGCTTGATTCTCTTTCGGAGACATAGCAATCCATAGGTTTTAAGATACTTACTAGTCAGGTACATTCTTAGGCGTTTAATATGCGGTGTTGAGTCCATTTCGTTGAGCAAGGAGTAGCTCTTGTCTATTCCATATTTGGCTTAAGGAACTTTATCTGTGCTCATTTCAATCTCTGGTTTTATGCAGCAACCCAACTCACCTTTCCTCTTAAGCAAGCATAAGTTGGTTTTCTAAATTTGAGAACCTGTTCTGTTTTGGAATTCAGTTCCTGTGTAGCCAAGTTTACATTCCGTGTATTAGTGATATCTTATGATGTTTCTTTTTCTGTGTGATTTATTTCAGTTAGAATCATCATACCTGAATCTACTCATTATGCTGCTACGGGCCTGATGACATAGATTTCATTGCTGAGTGATACTGCATTGTACGTAAGTACCAAAAGTTCTTTATCCATTTTTCACTTTCTGCGATGTTGAACTTGTACTGTAAACGAGGTTCTTGTAAACAGAGCCGTTCCAAACTTTGGGGTGGCTGTGTCTTTTTGATTTTAATTTCCCTAAGCTATAGGACCATAAGTGGAAGTGCCCTAGGCTCTGTTGCTTTGTTTTTTAGATGTTTCAGGAAACACCATACACTTCTCCCGAGTGGTTGTTGGCAATTTACAACCACCCATCAGCATAACAAGGCTCCCAGTTCTCCATGCCCTGTCCTGCCTTTCTGGATTTTACACTTTTTTCAGATGGCGCTTTTGACCGGGGGGAAGTGAGACTTCATTGTAGTGCAGATTTCCTTTGCAAGCTTGCTTGGTTGGCCAAAAGGGACGTATGCGTTTTTTCCTGAATATATTCAGAAAAAACGCATATGCCCTTTTTGGCCAAGTGCATCATTGTGGACGTTCTGCCTCTTTTCCTATGCTTTCAATGCAATTCCAGTCTACCTCCTGAAATCGGTTTCCTGCAATTCTGCCCCGCTTTCAAGTCCTCTTGGCAGCCTTACTTCAGTCTATTTTTGGACGATAGCTGTCATTTATAACTCTGCAGGTTTGTGAATTACAGTGCCCCTGAGCTCCTTTCTTCAACTCGCTTTCTTGTGACCTGGCCGCAACACCGCAGGATGGCTTCAGGCCCTAATCTGGTTCTGGCACGGCACGCTGAGCCTTTGGTTATTTCCTCTTCCTGGTGGGAAATGAAAGTTAAATTTGCCCGTCCAGACACCTCCAGCTAGTCTCTCATTGGTTCTCACTATTCCTGTTCATCTTCCGCAGAAATTGCAAACTGGGCCAAACAGGAGGTTAAAGGCGCTGACTCTCCAAGTGGGGAGAGTGTTAGTAAAGCGTCTGGAATGTTGCACCCGAGTACCAGGGGAGGAAAACTGAGACATATTTGAACACGTCTCCCGTTCACATGGTTGATCATACTTGGGTTCCACATGCATGTTTTAGCTGAAGGAAGAATACCTTAAACCTGGAGAGTTAAGACCCGTGTAATGGGTACCATGCAATATGACTTCAAAGGGTCTTCATTTGCTCACCGAACCTCTCCAATCCTATCACTGCTGCGTTTATGCCCCTGTACACATGCTTGATTCTCTTTCGGAGACATAGCAATCCATAGGTTTTAAGATACTTACTAGTCAGGTACATTCTTAGGCGTTTAATATGCGATGTTGAGTCCATTTCGTTGAGCAAGGAGTAGCTCTTGTCTATTCCATATTTGACTTAAGGAACTTTATCTGTGTTCATTTCAATCTCTGGTTTTATGCAGCACCCCAACTCACCTTTCCCCTTAAGCAAGCATAAATTGGTTTTCTAAATTTGAGACCCTGTTCTGTTCTGTAATTCAGTTCCTGTGTAGCCAAGTTTACATTCCGTGTATTACTGATATCTTATGATGTTTCTTTTTCTGTGTGACTTACTTCAGTTAGAATCATCACACCTAAATCCACTCTTTGTGCTGCTAAGGGCCTGATGACATAGATTTCATTGCTGAGTGATATTGCTTTGTAAGTAAATACCACAACTTCTTTATCCATTTTTCACTTTCTGCGATGTTGAACTTGTACTGTAAATGAGGTTCTTGTAAACAGAGCCGTTCCAAACTTTGGGGTGGCTGTGTCTTTTTGATTTTAATTTCCCTAAGCTATAGGACCATAAGTGGAAGTGCCCTAGGTTCTGTTGCTTTGTTTTTTAGATGTTTCAGGAAACACCATACACTTCTCCCGAGTGGTTGTTGGCAATTTACATCCCGCCCATCAGCATAACAAGGCTCCCAGTTCTCCATGGCCTGTCCTGCCTTTCTGGATTTTACACTTTTTTCAGATGGCCCTTTTGACCGGGGGGAAGTGAGACTTCATTGTAGTGCAGATTTCCTTTGCAAGCTTGCTTGGTTGGCCAAAAAGGGCGTATGCGTTTTTTCCTGAATATATTCAGGAAAAAACGCATACGCCCTTTTTGGCTAAGTGCATCATTGTGGACGTTCTGCCTCTTTTCCTATGCTTTCAATGCAATTCCAGTCTACCTCCTGAAATCGGTTTCCTGCAATTCTGCCCCGCTTTCAAGTCCTCTTGGCAGCCTTACTTCAGTCTATTTTTGGACGATAGCTGTCATTGATAACTCTGCAGGTTTGTGAATTACAGTGCCCCTGAGCTCCTTTCTTCAACTCCCTTTCTTTTGAGCTGGCCGCAACACCGCAGGATGGCTTCAGGCCCTAATCTGGTTCCGGTACGGCACGCTGAGCCTTTGGTTATTTCCTCTTCCTGGTGGGAAATGAGAGTTAAATTTGCCCGTCCAGACACCTCCAGCTAGCCTCTCATTGGTTCTCGCTATTCCTGTTCATCTTCCGCAGAAATTGCAAACTGGGTCAAACAGGAGGTTAAAGGCGCTGACTCTCCAAGTGGGGAGAGTGTTAGTAAAGCGTCTGGAATGTTGCACCCGAGTACCAGGGGAGGAAAACTGAGACATATTTGAACACGTCTCCCGTTTACATGGTTGATCATACTTGGGTTCCACATGCATGTTTTAGCTGAAGGAAGAATACCTTAAACCTGGAGAGTTGAGACCCGTGTAATGGGTACCATGCAATATGATTTCAAAGGGTCTTCATTTGCTCACCGAACCTCTCCAATCCTATCACTGCTGCGTTTATGCCCCTGTACACATGCTTGATTCTCTTTTGGAGACATAGCAATCCATAGGTTTTACGATACTTACTAGTCAGGTACATTCTTAGGCATTTAATATGCGGTGTTGAGTCATTTCGTTGAGCAAGGAGTAGCCCTTGTCTATTCCATATTTGACTTAAGGAACTTTATCTGTGCTCATTTCAATCTCTGGTTTTATGCAGCACCCCAACTCACCTTTCCCCTTAAGCAAGCATAAGTTGGTTTGCTGAATTTGAGACCCTGTTCTGTTCTGTAATTCAGTTCCTGTGTAGCCAAGTTTACATTCCGTGTATTACTGATATCTTATGATGTTTCTTTTTCTGTGTGACTTATTTCAGTTAGAATCATCATACCTGAATCCACTCATTGTGATGCTAAGGGCCTGATGACATAGATTTCATTGCTGAGTGATATTGCTTTGTAAGTAAATACCACAACTTCTTTATCCATTTTTCACTTTCTGCGATGTTGAACTTGTAATGTAAACGAGGTTCTTGTAAACAGAGGCGTCCCAAACTTTGGGGTGGCTGTGTCTTTTTGATTTTAATTTCCCTAAGCTATAGGACCATAAGTGGCAGTGCCCTAGGCTCTGTTGCTTTGTTTTTTAGATGTTTCAGGAAACACCATACACTTCTCCCGAGTGTCTGTTGGCAATTTATATCCCGCCCATCAGCATAACAAGGCTCCCAGTTCTCCATGGCCTGTCCTGCCTTTCTGGATTTTACACTTTTTTCAGATGGCCCTTTTGACCGGGGGGAAGTGAGACTTCATTGTAGTGCAGATTTCCTTTGCAAGCTTGCTTGGTTGGCCAAAAAGGGCGTATGCGTTTTTTCCTGAATATATTCAGGAAAAAACGCATACGCCCTTTTTGGCCAAGTGCATCATTGTGGACGTTCTGCCTCTTTTCCTATGCTTTCAATGCAATTCCAGTCTACCTCCTGAAATCGGTTTCCTGCAATTCTGCCCCGCTTTCAAGTCCTCTTGGCAGCCTTACTTCAGTTTATTTTTGGACGATAGCTGTCATTTATAACTCTGCAGGTTTGTGAATTACAGTGCCCCTGAGGTCCTTTCTTCAACTCGCTTTCTTGTGACCTGGCCGCAACACCGCAGGATGGCTTCAGGCCCTAATCTGGTTCCGACCAGGCATGCTGAGCCTTTGGTTAATTCCTCTTCCTGGTGGGAAATGAGAGTTAAATTTGCCCGTCCAGACACCTCCAGCTAGCCTCTCATTGGTTCTCGCTATTCCTGTTCATCTTCCGCAGAAATTGCAAACTGGGCCAAACAGGAGGTTAAAGGGACTGACTCTCCAAGTGGGGAGAGTGTTAGTAAAGCGTCTGGAATGTTGCACCCGAGTACCAGGGGAGGAAAACTGAGACATATTTGAACATATCTCCCGTTCACATGGTTGATCATACTCTGGGTTCCACATGCATGTTTTAGCTGAAGGAAGAATACCTTAAACCTGGAGAGTTGAGACCCGTGGAATGGGTACCATGCAATATGACTTCAAAGGGCCTTCATTTGCTCACCGAACCTCTCCAATCCTATCACTGCTGCGTTTATTCCCCTGTACACACGCTTGATTCTCTTTTGGAGACATAGCAATCCATAGGTTTTAAGATACTTACTAGTCAGGTACATTCTTAGGTGTTTAATATGGGGTGTTGAGTCCATTTCATTCAGCAAGGAGTAGCTCTTGTCTATTCCATATTTGGCTTAAGGAACTTTATCTGTGCTCATTTCAATCTCTGGTTTTATGCAGCACCCCAACTCACCTTTCCCCTTAAGCAAGCATAAGTTGGTTTTCTAAATTTGAGACCCTGTTCTGTTTTGGAATGCAGTTCCTGTGTAGCCAAGTTTACATTCCGTGTATTAGTGATATCTTATGATGTTTCTTTTTCTGTGTGACTTATTTCAGTTAGAATCATCATACCTGAATCCACTCATTGTGATGCTAAGGGCCTGATGACATAGATTTCATTGCTGAGTGATATTGCTTTGTAAGTAAATACCACAACTTCTTTATCCATTTTTCACTTTCTGCGATGTTGAACTTGTACTGTAAATGAGGTTCTTGTAAACAGAGCCGTTCCAAACTTTGGGGTGGCTGTGTCTTTTTGATTTTAATTTCCCTAAGCTATAGGACCATAAGTGGAAGTGCCCTAGGTTCTGTTGCTTTGTTTTTTAGATGTTTCAGGAAACACCATACACTTCTCCCGAGTGGTTGTTGGCAATTTACATCCCGCCCATCAGCATAACAAGGCTCCCAGTTCTCCATGGCCTGTCCTGCCTTTCTGGATTTTACACTTTTTTCAGATGGCCCTTTTGACCGGGGGGAAGTGAGACTTCATTGTAGTGCAGATTTCCTTTGCAAGCTTGCTTGGTTGGCCAAAAAGGGCGTATGCGTTTTTTCCTGAATATATTCAGGAAAAAACGCATACGCCCTTTTTGGCCAAGTGCATCATTGTGGACGTTCTGCCTCTTTTCCTATGCTTTCAATGCAATTCCAGTCTACCTCCTGAAATCGGTTTCCTGCAATTCTGCCCCGCTTTCAAGTCCTCTTGGCAGCCTTACTTCAGTCTATTTTTGGACGATAGCTGTCATTGATAACTCTGCAGGTTTGTGAATTACAGTGCCCCTGAGCTCCTTTCTTCAACTCCCTTTCTTTTGAGCTGGCCGCAACACCGCAGGATGGCTTCAGGCCCTAATCTGGTTCCGGTACGGCACGCTGAGCCTTTGGTTATTTCCTCTTCCTGGTGGGAAATGAGAGTTAAATTTGCCCGTCCAGACACCTCCAGCTAGCCTCTCACTGGTTCTCGCTATTCCTGTTCATCTTCCGCAGAAATTGCAAACTGGGCCAAACAGGAGGTTAAAGGCGCTGACTCTCCAAGTGGGGAGAGTGTTAGTAAAGCGTCTGGAATGTTGCACCCGAGTACCAGGGGAGGAAAACTGAGACATATTTGAACACGTCTCCCGTTTACATGGTTGATCATACTTGGGTTCCACATGCATGTTTTAGCTGAAGGAAGAATACCTTAAACCTGGAGAGTTGAGACCCGTGTAATGGGTACCATGCAATATGATTGCAAAGGGTCTTCATTTGCTCACCGAACCTCTCCAATCCTATCACTGCTGCGTTTATGCCCCTGTACACATGCTTGATTCTCTTTTGGAGACATAGCAATCCATAGGTTTTACGATACTTACTAGTCAGGTACATTCTTAGGCATTTAATATGCGGTGTTGAGTCATTTCGTTGAGCAAGGAGTAGCTCTTGTCTATTCCATATTTGACTTAAGGAACTTTATCTGTGCTCATTTCAATCTCTGGTTTTATGCAGCACCCCACCTCACCTTTACCCTTAAGCAAGAATAAGTTGGTTTTCTAAATTTGAGACCCTGTTCTGTTCTGTAATTCAGTTCCTGTGTAGCCAAGTTTACATTCCGTGTATTACTGATATCTTATGATGTTTCTTTTTCTGTGTGACTTATTTCAGTTAGAATCATCATACCTGAATCCACTCATTGTGATGCTAAGGGCCTGATGACATAGATTTCATTGCTGAGTGATATTGCTTTGTAAGTAAATACCACAACTTCTTTATCCATTTTTCACTTTCTGCGATGTTGAACTTGTAATGTAAACGAGGTTCTTGTAAACAGAGGCGTCCCAAACTTTGGGGTGGCTGTGTCTTTTTGATTTTAATTTCCCTAAGCTGTAGGACCATAAGTGGCAGTGCCCTAGGCTCTGTTGCTTTGTTTTTTAGATGTTTCAGGAAACACCATACACTTCTCCCGAGTGTCTGTTGGCAATTTACATCCCGCCCATCAGCATAACAAGGCTCCCAGTTCTCCATGGCCTATCCTGCCTTTCTGGATTTTACACTTTTTTCAGATGGCCCTTTTGACCGGGGGGAAGTGAGACTTCATTGTAGTGCAGATTTCCTTTGCAAGCTTGCTTGGTTGGCCAAAAAGTGCGTATGCGTTTTTTCCTGAATATATTCAGGAAAAAACGCATACGCCCTTCTTGGCCCAGTGCATCATTGTGGACGTTCTGCCTCTTTTCCTATGCTTTCAATGCAATTCCAGTCTACCTCCTGAAATCGGTTTCCTGCAATTCTGCCCCGCTTTCAAGTCCTCTTGGCAGCCTTACTTCAGTCTATTTTTGGACGATAGCTGTCATTTATAACTCTGCAGGTTTGTGAATTACAGTGCCCCTGAGCTCCTTTCTTCAACTCGCTTTCTTGTGACCTGGCCGCAACACCGCAGGATGGCTTCAGGTCCTAATCTGGTTCTGGCACGGCACGCTGAGCCTTTGGTTATTTCCTCTTCCTGGTGGGAAATGAGAGTTAAATTTGCCCGTCCAGACACCTCCAGCTAGTCTCTCATTGGTTCTTGCTATTCCTGTTCATCTTCCGCAGAAATTGCAAACTGGGCCAAACAGGAGGTTAAAGGCGCTGACTCTCCAAGTGGGGAGAGTGTTAGTAAAGCGTCTGGAATGTTGCACCCGAGTACCAGGGGAGGAAAACTGAGACATATTTGAACACGTCTCCCGATCACATGGTTGATCATACTTGGGTTCCACATGCATGTTTTAGCTGAAGGAAGAATACCTTAAACCTGGAGAGTTAAGACCCGTGTAATGGGTACCATGCAATATGACTTCAAAGGGTCTTCATTTGCTCACCGAACCTCTCCAATCCTATCACTGCTGCGTTTATGCCCCTGTACACATGCTTGATTCTCTTTCGGAGACATAGCAATCCATAGGTTTTAAGATACTTACTAGTCAGGTACATTCTTAGGCGTTTAATATGCGGTGTTGAGTCCATTTCGTTGAGCAAGGAGTAGGTCTTGTCTATTCCATATTTGACTTAAGGAACTTTATCTGTGCTCATTTCAATCTCTGGTTTTATGCAGCACCCCAACTCACCTTTCCCCTTAAGCAAGCATAAGTTGGTTTTCTAAATTTGAGACCCTGTTCTGTTCTGTAATTCAGTTCCTGTGTAGCCAAGTTTACATTTCGTGTATTACTGATATCTTATGATGTTTCTTTTTCTGTGTGACTTACTTCAGTTAGAATCATCATACCTGAATCCACTCATTGTGATGCTAAGGGCCTGATGACATAGATTTCATTGCTGAGTGATATTGCTTTGTAAGTAAATACCACAACTTCTTTATCCATTTTTCACTTTCTGCGATGTTGAACTTGTACTGTAAACGAGGTTCTTGTAAACAGAGGCGTCCCAAACTTTGGGGTGGCTGTGTCTTTTTGATTTTAATTTCCCTAAGCTATAGGACCATAAGTGGAAGTGCCCTAGGCTCTGTTGCTTTGTTTTTTAGATGTTTCAGGAAACACCATAAACTTCTCCCAAGTGTCTGTTGGCAATTTACATCCCGCCCATCAGCATAACAAGGCTCCCAGTTCTCCATGGCCTGTCCTGCCTTTCTGGATTTTACACTTTTTTCAGATGGCCCTTTTGACCGGGGGGAAGTGAGACTTCATTGTAGTGCAGATTTCCTTTGCAAGCTTGCTTGGTTGGCCAAAAAGGGTGTATGCGTTTTTTCCTGAATATATTCAGGAAAAAACGCATACGCCCTTTTTGGCCAAGTGCATCATTGTGGACGTTCTGCCTCTTTTCCTATGCTTTCAATGCAATTCCAGTCTACCTCCTGAAATCGGTTTCCTGCAATTCTGCCCCGCTTTCAAGTCCTCTTGGCCGCCTTACTTCAGTCTATTTTTGGACGATAGCTGTCATTTATAACTCTGCAGGTTTGTGAATTACAGTGCCCCTGAGCTCCTTTCTTCAACTCGCTTTCTTGTGACCTGGTCGCAACACCGCAGGATGGCTTCAGGCCCTAATCTGGTTCCGGCACGGCACGCTGAGCCTTTGGTTAATTCCTCTTCCTGGTGGGAAATGAGAGTTAAATTTGCCCGTCCAGACACCTCCAGCTAGCCTCTCATTGGTTCTCGCTATTCCTGTTCATCTTCCGCAGAAATTGCAAACTGGGCCAAACAGGAGGTTAAAGGGACTGACTCTCCAAGTGGGGAGAGTGTTAGTAAAGCGTCTGGAATGTTGCACCCGAGTACCAGGGGAGGAAAACTGAGACATATTTGAACACGTCTCCCGATCACATGGTTGATCATACTCTAGGTTCCACATGCATGTTTTAGCTGAAGGAAGAATACCTTAAACCTGGGTAGTTGAAACCCGTGGAATGGGTACCATGCAATATGACTTCAAAGGGTCTTCATTTGCTCACCGAACCTCTCCAATCCTATCACTGCTGCGTTTATGCCCCTGTACACATGCTTGATTCTCTTTCGGAGACATAGCAATCCATAGGTTTTAAGATACTTACTAGTCAGGTACATTCTTAGGCGTTTAATATGCGGTGTTGAGTCCATTTCGTTGAGCAAGGAGTAGCTCTTGTCTATTCCATATTTGGCTTAAGGAACTTTATCTGTGCTCATTTCAATCTCTGGTTTTATGCAGCACCCCAACTCACCTTTCCCCTTAAGCAAGCATAAGTTGGTTTTCTAAATTTGAGACACTGTTCTGTTTTGGAATTCAGTTCCTGTGTAGCCAAGTTTACATTCCGTGTATTAGTGATATCTTATGATGTTTCTTTTTCTGTGTGACTTATTTCAGTTAGAATCATCGTACCTGAATCCACTCATTGTGCTGCTAAGGGCCTGATGACATAGATTTCATTGCTGAGTGATATTGCTTTGTACGTAAGTACCACAAGTTCTTTATCCATTTTTCACTTTCTGTGATATTGAACTTGTATGGTAAATGAGGTTCTTGTAAACGGGGGCGTCCCAACCTTTGGGGTGGCTGTGTCTTTTTGATTTTAATTTCCCTAAGCTATAGGACCATAAGTGGAAGTGCCCTAGGCTCTGTTGATTTGTTTTTTAGATGTTTCAGGAAACACCATACAATTCCCCTGAGTGTCTGTTGGCAATTTACATCCCGCCCATCAGCATAACAAGGCTCCCAGTTCTCCATGGCCTGTCCTGCCTTTCTGGATTTTACACTTTTTTCAGATGGCCCTTTTGACCGGGGGGAAGTGAGACTTCATTGTAGTGCAGATTTCCTTTGCAAGCTTGCTTGGTTGGCCAAAAAGGGCGTATGCGTTTTTTCCTGAATATATTCAGGAAAAAACGCATACGCCCTTTTTGGCCAAGTGCATCATTGTGGACGTTCTGCCTCTTTTCCTATGCTTTCAATGCAATTCAAGTCTACCTCCTGAAATCGGTTTCCTGCAATTCTGCCCCGCTTTCAAGTCCTCTTGGCAGCCTTACTTCAGTCTATTTTTGGACGATAGCTGTCATTTATAACTCTGCAGGTTTGTGAATTACAGTGCCCCTGAGCTCCTTTCTTCAACTCGCTTTCTTGTGACCTGGCCGCAACACCGTAGGATGGCTTCAGGCCCTAATCTGGTTCCGGCACGGCACGCTGAGCCTTTGGTTATTTCCACTTCCTGGTGGGAAATGAGAGTTAAATTTGCCCGTCCAGACACCTCCAGCTAGTCTCTCATTGGTTCTCGCTATTCCTGTTCATCTTCCACAGAAATTGCAAACTGGGCCAAACAGGAGGTTAAAGGCGCTGACTCTCCAAGTGGGGAGAGTGTTAGTAAAGCGTCTGGAATGTTGCACCCGAGTACCAGGGGAGGAAAACTGAGACACATTTGAACACGTCTCCCGATCACATGGTTGATCATACTCTAGGTTCCACATGCATGTTTTAGCTGAAGGAAGAATACCTTAAACCTGGGTAGTTGAAACCCGTGGAATGGGTACCATGCAATATGACTTCAAAGGGTCTTCATTTGCTCACCGAACCTCTCCAATCCTATCACTGCTGCGTTTATGCCCCTGTACACATGCTTGATTCTCTTTCGGAGACATAGCAATCCATAGGTTTTAAGATACTTACTAGTCAGGTACATTCTTAGGCGTTTAATATGCGGTGTTGAGTCCATTTCGTTGAGCAAGGAGTAGCTCTTGTCTATTCCATATTTGGCTTAAGGAACTTTATCTGTGCTCATTTCAATCTCTGGTTTTATGCAGCACCCCAACTCACCTTTCCCCTTAAGCAAGCATAAGTTGGTTTTCTAAATTTGAGACACTGTTCTGTTTTGGAATTCAGTTCCTGTGTAGCCAAGTTTACATTTCGTGTATTACTGATATCTTATGATGTTTCTTTTTCTGTGTGACTTATTTCAGTTAGAATCATCGTACCTGAATCCACTCATTGTGCTGCTAAGGGCCTGATGACATAGATTTCATTGCTGAGTGATACTGCATTGTACGTAAGTACCACAAGTTCTTTATCCATTTTTCACTTTCTGTGATATTGAACTTGTATGGTAAATGAGGTTCTTGTAAACGGGGGCGTCCCAACCTTTGGGGTGGCTGTGTCTTTTTGATTTTAATTTCCCTAAGCTATAGGACCATAAGTGGAAGTGCCCTAGGCTCTGTTGCTTTGTTTTTTAGATGTTTCAGGAAACACCATACAATTCCCCTGAGTGTCTGTTGGCAATTTACATCCCGCCCATCAGCATAACAAGGCTCCCAGTTCTCCATGGCCTGTCCTGCCTTTCTGGATTTTACACTTTTTTCAGATGGCCCTTTTGACCGGGGGGAAGTGAGACTTCATTGTAGTGCAGATTTCCTTTGCAAGCTTGCTTGGTTGGCCAAAAAGGGCGTATGCGTTTTTTCCTGAATATATTCAGGAAAAAACGCATACGCCCTTTTTGGCCAAGTGCATCATTGTGGACGTTCTGCCTCTTTTCCTATGCTTTCAATGCAATTCCAGTCTACCTCCTGAAATCGGTTTCCTGCAATTCTGCCCCGCTTTCAAGTCCTCTTGGCAGCCTTACTTCAGTCTATTTTTGGACGATAGCTGTCATTTATAACTCTGCAGGTTTGTGAATTACAGTGTCCCTGAGCTCCTTTCTTCAACTCGCTTTCTTTTGCGCTGGCCGCAACACCGCAGGATGGCTTCAGGCCCTAATCTGGTTCCGGTACGGCACGCTGAGCCTTTGGTTATTTCCTCTTCCTGGTGGGAAATGAGAGTTAAATTTGCCCGTCCAGACACCTCCAGCTAGCCTCTCATTGGTTCTCGCTATTCCTGTTCATCTTCCGCAGAAATTGCAAACTGGGCCAAACAGGAGGTTAAAGGCACTGACTCTCCAAGTGGGGAGAGTGTTAGTAAAGCGTCTGGAATGTTGCACCCGAGTACCAGGGGAGGAAAACTGAGACATATTTGAACACGTCTCCCGTTCACATGGTTGATCATACTTGGGTTCCACATGCATGTTTTAGCTGAAGGAAGAATACCTTAAACCTGGAGAGTTAAGAGCCGTGTAATGGGTACCATGCAATATGACTTCAAAGGGTCTTCATTTGCTCACCGAACCTCTCCAATCCTATCACTGCTGCGTTTATGCCCCTGTACACATGCTTGATTCTCTTTCGGAGACATAGCAATCCATAGGTTTTAAGATACTTACTAGTCAGGTACATTCTTAGGCGTTTAATATGCGATGTTGAGTCCATTTCGTTGAGCAAGGAGTAGCTCTTGTCTATTCCATATTTGACTTAAGGAACTTTATCTGTGCTCATTTCAATCTCTGTTTTTATGCAGCACCCCAACTCACCTTTACCCTTAAGCAAGCATAAGTTGGTTTTCTAAATTTGAGACCCTGTTCTGTTCTGTAATTCAGTTCCTGTGTAGCCAAGTTTCCATTCCATGTATTACTGATATCTTATGATGTTTCTTTTTCTGTGTGACTTATTTCAGTTAGAATCATCATACCTGAATCCACTCATTGTGATGCTAAGGGCCTGATGACATAGATTTCATTGCTGAGTGATATTGCTTTGTAAGTAAATACCACCACTTCTTTATCAATTTTTCACTTTCTGCGATGTTGAACTCGTACCGTAAACGAGGTTCTTGTAAACAGAGGCGTCCCAAACTTTGGGGTGGCTGTGTCTTTTTGATTTTAATTTCCCTAAGCTATAGGACCATAAGTGGCAGTGCCCTAGGCTCTGTTGCTTTGTTTTTTAGATGTTTCAGGAAACACCATACACTTCTCCCGAGTGTCTGTTGGCAATTTACATCCCGCCCATCAGCATAACAAGGCTCCCAGTTCTCCGTGGCCTGTCCTGCCTTTCTGGATTTTACACTTTTTTCAGATGGCCCTTTTGATCCGGGGGAAGTGAGACTTCATTGTAGTGCAGATTTCCTTTGCAAGCTTGCTTGGTTGGCCAAAAAGGGCGTATGCGTTTTTTCCTGAATATATTCAGGAAAAAACGCATACGCCCTTTTTGGCCAAGTGCATCATTGTGGACGTTCTGCCTCTTTTCCTATGCTTTCAATGCAATTCCAGTCTACCTCCTGAAATCGGTTTCCTGCAATTCTGCCCCGCTTTCAAGTCCTCTTGGCAGCCTTACTTCAGTCTATTTTTGGACGATAGCTGTCATTTATAACTCTGCAGGTTTGTGAATTACAGTGCCCCTGAGCTCCTTTCTTCAACTCGCTTTCTTGTGACCTGGCCGCAACACCGCAGGATGGCTTCAGGCCCTCATCTGGTTCCGGCACGGCACGCTGAGCCTTTGGTTATTTCCTCTTCCTGGTGGGAAATGAGAGTTAAATTTGCCCGTCCAGACACCTCCAGCTAGCCTCTCATTGGTTCTCGCTATTCCTGTTCATCTTCCGCAGAAATTGCAAACTGGGCCAAACAGGAGGTTAAAGGCGCTGACTCTCCAAGTGGGGAGAGTGTTAGTAAAGCGTCTGGAATGTTGCACCCGAGTACCAGGGGAGGAAAACTGAGACATATTTGAACACGTCTCCCGTTCACATGGTTGATCATACTTGGGTTCCACATGCATGTTTTAGCTGAAGGAAGAATACCTTAAACCTGGAGAGTTGAGACCCGTGTAATGGGTACCATGCAATATGACTTCAAAGGGTCTTCATTTGCTCACCAAACCTCTCCAATCCTATCACTGCTGCGTTTATGCCCCTGTACACATGCTTGATTCTCTTTCGGAGACATACCAATCCATAGGTTTTACGATACTTACTAGTCAGGTACATTCTTAGGCGTTTAATATGCGGTGTTGAGTCCATTTCGTTGAGCAAGGAGTAGCTCTTGTCTATTCCATATTTGACTTAAGGAACTTTATCTGTGCTCATTTCAATCTCTGGTTTTATGCAGCACCCCAACTCACCTTTACCCTTAAGCAAGCATAAGTTGGTTTTCTAAATTTGAGACCCTGTTCTGTTCTGTAATTCAGTTCCTGTGTATCCAAGTTTACATTCCGTGTATTACTGATATCTTATGATGTTTCTTTTTCTGTGTGACTTATTTCAGTTAGAATCATCATACCTGAATCCACTCATTGTGATGCTAAGGGCCTGATGACATAGATTTCATTGCTGAGTGATATTGCTTTGTAAGTGAATACCACAACTTCTTTATCCATTTTTCACTTTCTGCGATGTTGAACTTGTACTGTAAACGAGGTTCTTGTAAACAGAGCCGTTCCAAACTTTGGGGTGGCTGTGTCTTTTTGATTTTAATTTCCCTAAGCTATAGGACCATAAGTGGAAGTGCCCTAGGCTCTGTTGCTTTGTTTTTTAGATGTTTCAGGAAACACCATACACTTCTCCGGAGTGTCTGTTGGCAATTTACATCCCACCCATCAGCATAACAAGGCTCCCAGTTCTCCATGGCCTGTCCTGCCTTTCTGGATTTTACACTTTTTTCAGATGGCCCTTTTGACCGGGGGGAAGTGAGACTTCATTGCAGTGCAGATTTCCTTTGCAAGCTTGCTTGCTTGGCCAAAAAGGGCGTATGCGTTTTTTCCCTGAATATATTCAGGAAAAAACGCATACGCCCCTTTTGGCCAAGTGCATCATTGTGGACGTTCTGCCTCTTTTCCTATGCTTTCAATGCAATTCCAGTCTACCTCCTGAAATCGGTTTCCTGCAATTCTGCCCCGCTTTCAAGTCCTCTTGGCAGCCTTACTTCAGTCTATTTTTGGACGATAGCTGTCATTTATAACTCTGCAGGTTCGTGAATTACAGTGCCCCTGAGCTCCTTTCTTCAACTCGCTTTCTTTTGAGCTGGCCGCAACACCGCAGGATGTCTTCAGGCCCGAATCTGGTTCCGGCATGGCACGCTGAGCCTTTGGTTATTTCCTCTTCCTGGTGGGAAATGAGAGTTAAATTTGCCCGTCCAGACACCTCCAGCTAGTCTCTCATTGGTTCTCGCTATTCCTGTTCATCTTCCGCAGAAATTGCAAACTGGGCCAAACAGGAGGTTAAAGGGACTGACTCTCCAAGTGGGGAGAGTGTTAGTAAAGCATCTGGAATGTTGCACCCGAGTACCACGGGAGGAAAACTGAGACATATTTGAACACGTCTCCCGTTCACATGGTTGATCATACTCTGGGTTCTACATGCATGTTTTAGCTGAAGGAAGAATACCTTAAACCTGGAGAGTTGAGACCCGTGTAATGGGTACCATGCAATATGACTTCAAAGGGTCTTCGTTTGTTCACCAAACCTCTCCAATCGTATCACTGCTGCGTTTATGCCCCTGTACACATGCTTGATTCTGTTTTGGAGACATAGCAATCCATAGGTTTTAAGATACTTACTAGTCAGGTACATTCTTTGGCGTTTAATATGGGGTGTTGAGTCCTTTTCGTTGAGCAAGGAGTAGCTCTTGTCTATTCTATATTTGGCTTAAGGAAATTTATCTGTGCTCATTTCAATCTCTGGTTTTATGCAGCACCCCAACTCACCTTTCCCCTTAAGCAAGCATAAGTTGCTTTTCTAAATTTGACACCCTGTTCTGTTTTGGAATTCAGTTCCTGTGTAGCCAAGTTTACATTCCGTGTATTAGTGATATCTTATGATGTTTCTTTTTCTGTGTGACTTATTTCAGTTAGAATCATCGTACCTGAATCCACTCATTATGCTACTATGGGCCTGATGACATAGATTTCATTGCTCAGTGATACTGCATTGTACGTAAGTACCACAAGTTCTTTATCCATTTTTCACTTTCTGTGATATTGAACTTGTACGGTAAACGAGGTTCTTGTAAACAGAGGCGTCCCAAACTCTGGGGTGGTTGTGTCTTTTTGATTTTAATTTCCCTAAGCTATAGGACCATAAGTGGCAGTGCCCTAGGCTCTGTTGCTTTGTTTTTTAGATGTTTCAGGAAACACCATACACTTCTCCCGCGTGGTTGTTGGCAATTTACATCCCGCCCTTCAGCATAACAAGGCTCCCAGTTCTCCATGGCCTGTCCTGCCTTTCTGGATTTTACACTTTTTTCAGATGGCCCTTTTGACCGGGGGGAAGGGAGACTTCATTGTAGTGCAGATTTCCTTTGTAAGCTTGCTTGGTTGGCCAAAAAGGGCGTATGCGTTTTTTCCTGAATATATTCAGGAAAAAACGCATACGCCCTTTTTGGCCAAGTGCATCATTGTGGACGTTCTGCCTCTTTTCCTATGCTTTCAATGCAATTCCAGTCTACCTCCTGAAATCGGTTTCCTGCAATTCTGCCCCGCTTTCAAGTCCTCTTGGCAGCCTTACTTCAGTCTATTTTTGGACGATAGCTGTCATTTATAACTCTGCAGGTTTGTGAATTACAGTGCCCCTGAGCTCCTTTCTTCAACTCGCTTTCTTGTGACCTGGCCGCAACACCGCAGGATGGCTTCAGGCCCTAATCTGGTTCCGGCACGGCACGCTGAGCCTTTGGTTATTTCCTCTTCCTGGTGGGAAATGAGAGTTAAATTTGCCCGTCCAGACACCTCCAGCTAGCCTCTCATTGGTTCTCACTATTCCTGTTCATCTTCCGCAGAAATTGCAAACTGGGCCAAACAGGAGGTTAAAGGGACTGACTCTCCAAGTGGGGAGAGTGTTAGTAAAGCGTCTGGAATGTTGCACCCGAGTACCAGGGGAGGAAAACTGAGACATATTTGAACACGTCTCCCGATCACATGGTTGATCATACTCTAGGTTCCACATGCATGTTTTAGCTGAAGGAAGAATACCTTAAACCTGGGTAGTTGAAACCCGTGGAATGGGTACCATGCAATATGACTTCAAAGGGTCTTCATTTGCTCACCGAACCTCTCCAATCCTATCATTGCTGCGTTTATGCCCCTGTACACATGCTTGATTCTCTTTCGGAGACATAGCAATCCATAGGTTTTAAGATACTTACTAGTCAGGTACATTCTTAGGCGTTTAATATGCGGTGTTGAGTCCATTTCGTTGAGCAAGGAGTAGCTCTTGTCTATTCCATATTTGGCTTAAGGAACTTTATCTGTGCTCATTTCAATTTCTGGTTTTATGCAGCATCCCAACTCACCTTTACCCTTAAGCAAGAAGAAGTTGGTTTTGTAAATTTGAGACCCTGTTCTGTTCTGTAATTCAGTTCCTGTGTAGCCAAGTTTACATTCCGTGTATTACTGATATCTTATGATGTTTCTTTTTCTGTGTGACTTATTTCAGTTAGAATCATCATACCTGAATCCACTCATTGTGCTGCTAAGGGCCTGATGACACAGATTTCATTGCTGAGTGATATTGCTTTGTAAGTAAATACCACAACTTCTTTATCCATTTTTCACTTTCTGCGATGTTGAACTTGTACTGTAAACGAGGTTCTTGTAAACAGAGCCGTTCCAAACTTTGGGGTGGCTGTGTCTTTTTGATTTTAATTTCCCTAAGCTATAAGACCATAAGTGGAAGTGCCCTAGGTTCTGTTGCTTTGTTTTTTAGATGTTTCAGGAAACACCATACACTTCTCCCGAGTGGTTGTTGGCAATTTACATCCCGCCCATCAGCATAACAAGGCTCCCAGTTCTCCATGGCCTGTCCTGCCTTTCTGGATTTTACACTTTTTTCAGATGGCCCTTTTGACCGGGGGGAAGTGAGACTTCATTGTAGTGCAGATTTCCTTTGCAAGCTTGCTTGCTTGGCCAAAAAGGGCGTATGCGTTTTTTCCTGAATATATTCAGGAAAAAACGCATACGCCCTTTTTGGCCAAGTGCATCATTGTGGACGTTCTGCCTCTTTTCCTATGCTTTCAATGCAATTCCAGTCTACCTCCTGAAATCGGTTTCCTGCAATTCTGCCCCGCTTTCAAGTCCTCTTGGCAGCCTTACTTCAGTCTATTTTTGGACGATAGCTGTCATTTATAACTCTGCAGGTTTGTGAATTACAGTGCCCCTGAGCTCCTTTCTTCAACTCGCTTTCTTTTGAGCTGGCCGCAACACCGCAGGATGGCTTCAGGCCCTAATCTGGTTCTGGCCCGGCATGCTGAGCCTTTGGTTAATTCCTCTTCCTGGTGGGAAATGAGAGTTAAATTTGCCCGTCCAGACACCTCCAGCTAGCCTCTCATTGGTTCTCGCTATTCCTGTTCATCTTCCGCAGAAATTGCAAACTGGGCCAAACAGGAGGTTAAAGGGACTGACTCTCCAAGTGGGGAGAGTGATAGTAAAGCGTCTGGAATGTTGCACCCGAGTACCAGGGCAGGAAAACTGAGACATATTTGAACACGTCTCCCGATCACATGGCTGATCATACTCTAGGTTCCACATGCATGTTTTAGCTGAAGGAAGAATACCTTAAACCTGGGTAGTTGAAACCCGTGGAATGGGTACCATGCAATATGACTTCAAAGGGTCTTCATTTGCTCACCGAACCTCTCCAATCCTATCACTGCTGCGTTTATGCCCCTGTACACATGCTTGATTCTCTTTCAGAGACATAGCAATCCATAGGTTTTAAGATACTTACTAGTCAGGTACATTCTTAGGCGTTTAATATGCGGTGTTGAGTCCATTTCGTTGAGCAAGGAGTAGCTCTTGTCTATTCCATATTTGACTTAAGGAACTTTATCTGTGCTCATTTCAATCTCTGGTTTTATGCAGCACCCCAACTCACCTTTACCCTTAAGCAAGCATAAGTTGGTTTTCTAAATTTGAGACCCTGTTCTGTTCTGTAATTCAGTTCCTGTGTAGCCAAGTTTACATTCCGTGTATTACTGATATCTTATGATGTTTCTTTTTCTGTGTGACTTACTTCAGTTAGAATCATCATACCTGAATCCACTCATTGTGCTGCTAAGGGCCTGATGACACAGATTTCATTGCTGAGTGATATTGCTTTGTAAGTGAATACCACAACTTCTTTATCCATTTTTCACTTTCTGCGATGTTGAACTTGTACTGTAAACGAGGTTCTTGTAAACAGAGCCGTTCCAAACTTTGGGGTGGCTGTGTCTTTTTGATTTTAATTTCCCTAAGCTATAAGACCATAAGTGGAAGTGCCCTAGGTTCTGTTGCTTTGTTTTTTAGATGTTTCAGGAAACACCATACACTTCTCCCGAGTGGTTGTTGGCAATTTACATCCCGCCCATCAGCATAACAAGGCTCCCAGTTCTCCATGGCCTGTCCTGCCTTTCTGGATTTTACACTTTTTTCAGATGGCCCTTTTGACCGGGGGGAAGTGAGACTTCATTGTAGTGCAGATTTCCTTTGCAAGCTTGCTTAGTTGGCCAAAAAGGGCGTATGCGTTTTTTCCTGAATATATATTCAGGAAAAAATGCATACGCCCTTTTTGGTCAAGTGCATCATTGTGGACGTTCTGCCTCTTTTCCTATGCTTTCAATGCAATTCCAGTCTACCTCCTGAAATCGTTTTCCTGCAATTCTGCCCCGCTTTCAAGTCCTCTTGGAAGCCTTATTTCAGTCTATTTTTGGACGATAGCTGTTATTTATAACTCTGCAGGTTTGTGAATTACAGTGCCCCTGAGCTCCTTTCTTCAACTCGCTTTCTTGTGACCTGGCCGCAACAACGCAGGATGGCTTCAGGCCCTAATCTGGTTCCAGACCGGCATGCTGAGCCTTTGGTAAATTCCTCTTCCTGGTGGGAAATGAGAGTTAAATTTGCCCGTCCAGACACCTCCAGCTAGCCTCTCATTGGTTCTCGCTATTCCTGTTCATCTTCCGCAGAAATTGCAAACTGGGCCAAACAGGAGGTTAAAGGGACTGACTCTCCAAGTGGGGAGAGTGTTAGTAAAGCGTCTGGAATGTTGCACCCGAGTACCAGGGGAGGAAAACTGAGACATATTTGAACACGTCTCCCGATCACATGGTTGATCATACTCTAGGTTCCACATGCATGTTTTAGCTGAAGGAAGAATACCTTAAACCTGGGTAGTTGAAACCCGTGGAATGGGTACCATGCAATATGACTTCAAAGGGTCTTCATTTGCTCACCGAACCTCTCCAATCCTAT
Source organism: Delphinus delphis (assembly GCF_949987515.2). NCBI lineage: Eukaryota > Metazoa > Chordata > Mammalia > Artiodactyla > Delphinidae > Delphinus > Delphinus delphis. The sequence continues at coordinate 456,035 of NW_027192814.1, forward strand.
CACTGCTGCGTTTATGCCCCTGTACACATGCTTGATTCTCTTTCAGAGACATAGCAATCCATAGGTTTTAAGATACTTACTAGTCAGGTACATTCTTAGGCGTTTAATATGCGGTGTTGAGTCCATTTCGTTGAGCAAGGAGTAGCTCTTGTCTATTCCATATTTGGCTTAAGGAACTTTATCTGTGCTCATTTCAATCTCTGGTTTTATGCAGCACCCCAACTCACCTTTACCCTTAAGCAAGAATAAGTTGGTTTTCTAAATTTGAGACCCTGTTCTGTTCTGTAATTCAGTTCCTGTGTATCCAAGTTTACATTCCGTGTATTACTGATATTTTATGATGTTTCTTTTTCTGTGTGACTTATTTCAGTTAGAATCATCATACCTGAATCCACTCATTGTGCTGCTAAGGGCCTGATGACACAGATTTCATTGCTGAGTGATATTGCTTTGTAAGTAAATACCACAACTTCTTTATCCATTTTTCACTTTCTGCGATGTTGAACTTGTACTGTAAACGAGGTTCTTGTAAACAGAGGCGTCCCAAACTTTGGGGTGGCTGTGTCTTTTTGATTTTAATTTCCCTAAGCTATAGGACCATAAGTGGCAGTGCCCTAGGCTCTGTTGCTTTGTTTTTTAGATGTTTCAGGAAACACCATACACTTCTCCCAAGTGTCTGTTGGCAATTTACATCCCGCCCATCAGCATAACAAGGCTCCCAGTTCTCCATGGCCTGTCCTGCCTTTCTGGATTTTACACTTTTTTCAGATGGCCCTTTTGACCGGGGGGAAGTGAGACTTCATTGTAGTGCAGATTTCCTTTGCAAGCTTGCTTGGTTGGCCAAAAAGTGCGTATGCGTTTTTTCCTGAATATATTCAGGAAAAAACGCATACGCCCTTTTTGGCCAAGTGCATCATTGTGGACGTTCTGCCTCTTTTCCTATGCTTTCAATGCAATTCCAGTCTACCTCCTGAAATCGGTTTCCTGCAATTCTGCCCCGCTTTCAAGTCCTCTTGGCAGCCTTACTTCAGTCTATTTCTGGACGATAGCTGTCATTTATAACTCTGCAGGTTTATGAATTACAGTGCCCCTGAGCTCCTTTCTTCAACTCGCTTTCTTGTGACCTGGCCGCAACACCGCAGGATGGCTTCAGGCCCTAATCTGGTTCCAGCACGGCACGCTGAGCCTTTGGTTATTTCCTCTTCCTGGTGGGAAATGAGAGTTAAATTTGCCCGTCCAGACACCTCCAGCTAGTCTCTCATTGGTTCTCGCTATTCCTGTTCATCTTCCGCAGAAATTGCAAACTGGGCCAAACAGGAGGTTAAAGGCGCTGACTCTCCAAGTGGGGAGAGTGTTAGTAAAGCGTCTGGAATGTTGCACCCGAGTACCAGGGCAGGAAAACTGAGACATATTTGAACACGTCTCCCGATCACATGGTTGATCATACTCTAGGTTCCACATGCATGTTTTAGCTGAAGGAAGAATACCTTAAACCTGGGTAGTTGAAACCCGTGGAATGGATACCATGCAATATGACTTCAAAGGGTCTTCATTTGCTCACCGAACCTCTCCAATCCTATCACTGCTGCGTTTATGCCCCTGTACACATGCTTGATTCTCTTTCAGAGACATAGCAATCCATAGGTTTTAAGATACTTACTAGTCAGGTACATTCTGAGGCATTTAATATGGGGTGTTGAGTCCATTTCGTTGAGCAAGGAGTAGCTCTTGTCTATTCCATATTTGACTTAAGGAACTTTATCTGTGCTCATTTCAATCTCTGGTTTTATGCAGCACCCCAACTCACCTTTACCCTTAAGCAAGCATAAGTTGGTTTTCTAAATTTGAGACCCTGTTCTGTTCTGTAATTCAGTTCCTGTGTAGCCAAGTTTACATTCCGTGTATTACTGATATCTTATGATGTTTCTTTTTCTGTGTGACTTACTTCAGTTAGAATCATCATACCTGAATCCACTCATTGTGCTGCTAAGGGCCTGATGACACAGATTTCATTGCTGAGTGATATTGCTTTGTAAGTAAATACCACAACTTCTTTATCCATTTTTCACTTTCTGCGATGTTGAACTTGTACTGTAAATGAGGTTCTTGTAAACAGAGCCGTTCCAAACTTTGGGGTGGCTGTGTCTTTTTGATTTTAATTTCCCTAAGCTATAGGACCATAAGTGGAAGTGCCCTAGGTTCTGTTGCTTTGTTTTTTAGATGTTTCAGGAAACACCATACACTTCTCCCGAGTGGTTGTTGGCAATTTACATCCCGCCCATCAGCATAACAAGGCTCCCAGTTCTCCATGGCCTGTCCTGCCTTTCTGGATTTTACACTTTTTTCAGATGGCCCTTTTGGCCGGGGGGAAGTGAGACTTCATTGTAGTGCAGATTTCCTTTGCAAGCTTGCTTGGTTGGCCAAAAAGGGCGTATGCGTTTTTTCCTGAAGATATTCAGGAAAAAACGCATACGCCCTTTTTGTCCAAGTGCATCATTGTGGACGTTCTGCCTCTTTTCCTATGCTTTCAATGCAATTCCAGTCTACCTCCTGAAATCGGTTTCCTGCAATTCTGCCCCGCTTTCAAGTCCTCTTGGCAGCCTTACTTCAGTCTATTTTTGGACGATAGCTGTCATTTATAACTCTGCAGGTTTGTGAATTACAGTGCCCCTGAGCTCCTTTCTTCAACTCGCTTTCTTTTGAGCTGGCCGCAACACCGCAGGATGGCTTCAGGCCCTAATCTGGTTCCGGCACGGCACGCTGAGCCTTTGGTTATTTCCTTTTCCTGGTGGGAAATGTGAGTTAAATTTGCCCGTCCAGACACCTCCAGCTAGTCTCTCATTGGTTCTCGCTATTCCTGTTCATCTTCCGCAGAAATTGCAAACTGGGCCAAACAGGAGGTTAAAGGCGCTGACTCTCCAAGTGGGGAGAGTGTTAGTAAAGCGTCTGGAATGTTGCACCCGAGTACCAGGGGAGGAAAACTGAGACATATTTGAACACGTCTCCCGTTCACATGGTTGATCATACTTGGGTTCCACATGCATGTTTTAGCTGAAGGAAGAATACCTTAAACCTGGAGAGGTGAGACCCGTGTAATGGGTACCATGCAATATGACTTCAAAGGGTCTTCATTTGCTCACCAAACCTCTCCAATCCTATCACTGCTGCGTTTATGCCCCTGTACACATGCTTGATTCTCTTTCGGAGACATAGCAATCCATAGGTTTTACGATACTTACTAGTCAGGTACATTCTTAGGCGTTTAATATGCGGTGTTGAGTCCATTTCGTTGAGCAAGGAGTAGCTCTTGTCTATTCCATATTTGACTTAAGGAACTTTATCTGTGCTCATTTCAATCTCTGGTTTTATGCAGCACCCCAACTCACCTTTACCCTTAAGCAAGCATAAGTTGGTTTTCTAAATTTGAGACCCTGTTCTGTTCTGTAATTCAGTTCCTGTGTAGCCAAGTTTACATTCCGTGTATTACTGATATCTTATGATGTTTCTTTTTCTGTGTGACTTACTTCAGTTAGAATCATCATACCTGAATCCACTCATTGTGCTGCTAAGGGCCTGATGACACAGATTTCATTGCTGAGTGATATTGCTTTGTAAGTAAATACCACAACTTCTTTATCCATTTTTCACTTTCTGCGATGTTGAACTTGTACTGTAAACGAGGTCCTTGTAAACAGAGCTGATCCAAACTTTGGGGTGGCTGTGTCTTTTTGATTTTAATTTCCCTAAGCTATAGGACCATAAGTGGCAGTGCCCTAGGTTCTGTTGCTTTGTTTTTTAGATGTTTCAGGAAACACCATACACTTCTCCCGAGTGTCTGTTGGCAATTTACATCCCGCCCATCAGCATAACAAGGCTCCCAGTTCTCCATGGCCTGTCCTGCCTTTCTGGATTTTACACTTTTTTCAGATGGCCCTTTTGACCGGGGGGAAGTGAGACTTCATTGTAGTGCAGATTTCCTTTGCAAGCTTGCTTGGTTGGCCAAAAAGGGCGTATGCGTTTTTTCCTGAATATATTCAGGAAAAAACGCATACGCCCTTTTTGGCCAAGTGCATCATTGTGGACGTTCTGCCTCTTTTCCTATGCTTTCAATGCAATTCCAGTCTACCTCCTGAAATCGGTTTCCTGCAATTCTGCCCCGCTTTCAAGTCCTCTTGGCAGCCTTACTTCAGTCTATTTTTGGACGATAGCTGTCATTTATAACTCTGCAGGTTTGTGAATTACAGTGCCCCTGAGCTCCTTTCTTCAACTCGCTTTCTTGTGACCTGGCCGCAACACCGCAGGATGGCTTCAGGCCCTAATCTGGTTCCGGCACGGCACGCTGAGCCTTTGGTTATTTCCTCTTCCTGTTGGGAAATGAGAGTTAAATTTGCCCGTCCAGACACCTCCAGCTAGTCTCTCATTGGTTCTCGCTATTCCTGTTCATCTTCCGCAGAAATTGCAAACTGTGTCAAACAGGAGGTTAAAGGTGCTGACTCTCCAAGTGGGGAGAGTGTTAGTAAAGCGTCTGGAATGTTGCACCCGAGTAACAGGGGAGGAAAACTGAGACATATTTGAACACGTCTCCCGATCACATGGTTGATCATACTCTGGGTTCCACATGCATGTTTTAGCTGAAGGAAGAATACCTAAAACCTGGGTAGTTGAAACCCGTGGAATGGGTACCATGCAATATGACTTCAAAGGGTCTTCATTTGCTCACCGAACCTCTCCAATCCTATCACTGCTGCGTTTATGCCCCTGTACACATGCTTGATTCTCTTTCGGAGACATAGCAATCCATAGGTTTTAAGATACTTACTAGTCAGGTACATTCTTAGGCATTTAATATGCGGTGTTGAGTCCATTTCGTTGAGCAAGGAGTAGCTCTTGTCTATTCCAAATTTGGCTTAAGGAACTTTATCTGTGCTCATTTCAATCTCTGGTTTTATGCAGCAACCCAACTCACCTTTCCCCTTAAGCAAGCATAAGTTGGTTTTCTAAATTTGAGACCCTGTTCTGTTCTGTAATTCAGTTCCTGTGTAGCCAAGTTTACATTCCGTGTATTACTGATATCTTATGATGTTTCTTTTTCTGTGTGACTTACTTCAGTTAGAATCATCATACCTGAATCCACTCATTGTGCTGCTAAGGGCCTGATGACACAGATTTCATTGCTGAGTGATATTGCTTTGTAAGTAAATACCACAACTTCTTTATCCATTTTTCACTTTCTGCGATGTTGAACTTGTACTGTAAACGAGGTTCTTGTAAACAGAGCCAATCCAAACTTTGGGGTGGCTGTGTCTTTTTGATTTTAATTTCCCTAAGCTATAGGACCATAAGTGGCAGTGCCCTAGGTTCTGTTGCTTTGTTTTTTAGATGTTTCAGGAAACACCATACACTTCTCCCGAGTGTCTGTTGGCAATTTACATCCCGCCCATCAGCATAACAAGGCTCCCAGTTCTCCATGGCCTGTCCTGCCTTTCTGGATTTTACACTTTTTTCAGATGGCCCTTTTGACCGGGGGGAAGTGAGACTTCATTGTAGTGCAGATTTCCTTTGCAAGCTTGCTTGGTTGGCCAAAAAGGGCGTATGCGTTTTTTCCTGAATATATTCAGGAAAAAACGCATACGCCCTTTTTGGCCAAGTGCATCATTGTGGACGTTCTGCCTCTTTTCCTATGCTTTCAATGCAATTCCAGTCTACCTCCTGAAATCGGTTTCCTGCAATTCTGCCCCGCTTTCAAGTCCTCTTGGCAGCCTTACTTCAGTCTATTTTTGGACGATAGCTGTCATTTATAACTCTGCAGGTTTGTGAATTACAGTGCCCCTGAGCTCCTTTCTTCAACTCGCTTTCTTGTGACCTGGCCGCAACACCGCAGGATGGCTTCAGGCCCTAATCTGGTTCCGGCACGGCACGCTGAGCCTTTGGTTATTTCCTCTTCCTGTTGGGAAATGAGAGTTAAATTTGCCCGTCCAGACACCTCCAGCTAGCCTCTCATTGGTTCTCGCTATTCCTGTTCATCTTCCGCAGAAATTGCAAACTGTGTCAAACAGGAGGTTAAAGGTGCTGACTCTCCAAGTGGGGAGAGTGTTAGTAAAGCGTCTGGAATGTTGCACCCGAGTACCAGGGGAGGAAAACTGAGACATATTTGAACACGTCTCCCGATCACATGGTTGATCATACTCTGGGTTCCACATGCATGTTTTAGCTGAAGGAAGAATACCTAAAACCTGGGTAGTTGAAACCCGTGGAATGGGTACCATGCAATATGACTTCAAAGGGTCTTCATTTGCTCACCGAACCTCTCCAATCCTATCACTGCTGCGTTTATGCCCCTGTACACATGCTTGATTCTCTTTCGGAGACATAGCAATCCATAGGTTTTAAGATACTTACTAGTCAGGTACATTCTTAGGCATTTAATTTGCGGTGTTGAGTCCATTTTGTTGAGCAAGGAGTAGCTCTTGTCTATTCCAAATTTGCCTTAAGGAACTTTATCTGTGCTCATTTCAATCTCTGGTTTTATGCAGCAACCCAACTCACCTTTCCCCTTAAGCAAGCATAAGTTGGTTTTCTAAATTTGAGAACCTGTTCTGTTTTGGAATTCAGTTCCTGTGTAGCCAAGTTTACATTCCGTGTATTAGTGATATCTTATGATGTTTCTTTTTCTGTGTGACTTATTTCAGTTAGAATCATCGTACCTGAATCTACTCATTATGCTGCTACGGGAATGACATAGATTTCATTGCTGAGTGATACTGCATTGTACGTAAGTACCACAAGTTCTTTATCCATTTTTCACATTCTGCAATGTTGAACTTGTACTATAAACGAGGTTCTTGTAAACAGAGCCGTTCCAAACTTTGGGGTGGCTGTGTCTTTTTGATTTTAATTTCCCTAAGCTATAGGACCATAAGTGGAAGTGCCCTAGGCTCTGTTGCTTTGTTTTTTACATGTTTCAGGAAACACCATACACTTCTCCCGAGTGGTTGTTGGCAATTTACATCCCGCCCATCAGCATAACAAGGCTCCCAGTTCTCCATGGCCTGTCCTGCCTTTCTGGATTTTACACTTTTTTCAGATGGCCCTTTTGACCGGGGGGAAGTGAGACTTCATTGTAGTGCAGATTTCCTTTGCAAGCTTGCTTGGTTGGCCAAAAAGGGCGTATGCGTTTTTTCCTGAATATATTCAGGAAAAAACGCATACGCCCTTTTTGGCCAAGTGCATCATTGTGGACGTTCTGCCTCTTTTCCTATGCTTGAAATGCAATTCCTGTCTACCTCCTAAAATCGGTTTCCTGCAATTCTGCCCCGCTTTCAAGTCCTCTTGGCAGCCTTACTTCAGTATATTTTTGGACGATAGCTGTCATTTATAAGTCTGCAGGTTTGTGAATTACAGTGCCCCTGAGCTCCTTTCTTCAACTCGCTTTCTTTTGAGCTGGCCGCAACACCGCAGGATGGCTTCAGGCCCTAATCTGGTTCCGGCACGGCACGCTGAGCCTTTGGTTATTTCCTCTTCCTGGTGGGAAATGAGAGTTAAATTTGCCCGTCCAGACACCTCCAGCTAGTCTCTCATTGTTTCTCGCTATTCCTGTTCATCTTCCGCAGAAATTGCAAACTGGGCCAAACAGGAGGTTAAAGGTGCTGACTCTCCAAGTGGGGAGAGTGTTAGTAAAGCGTCTGGAATGTTGCACCCGAGTACCAGGAAGGAAAACTGAGACATATTTGAACACGTCTCCCGATCACATGGTTGATCATACTCTGGGTTCCACATGCATGTTTTAGCTGAAGGAAGAATACCTAAAACCTGGGTAGTTGAAACCCGTGGAATGGGTACCATGCAATATGACTTCAAAGGGTCTTCATTTGCTCACCGAACCTCTCCAATCCTATCACTGCTGCGTTTATGCCCCTGTACACATGCTTGATTCTCTTTCGGAGACATAGCAATCCATAGGTTTTAAGATACTTACTAGTCAGGTACATTCTTAGGCATTTAATTTGCGGTGTTGAGTCCATTTTGTTGAGCAAGGAGTAGCTCTTGTCTATTCCAAATTTGCCTTAAGGAACTTTATCTGTGCTCATTTCAATCTCTGGTTTTATGCAGCAACCCAACTCACCTTTCCCCTTAAGCAAGCATAAGTTGGTTTTCTAAATTTGAGAACCTGTTCTGTTTTGGAATTCAGTTCCTGTGTAGCCAAGTTTACATTCCGTGTATTAGTGATATCTTATGATGTTTCTTTTTCTGTGTGACTTATTTCAGTTAGAATCATCGTACCTGAATCTACTCATTATGCTGCTACGGGAATGACATAGATTTCATTGCTGAGTGATACTGCATTGTACGTAAGTACCACAAGTTCTTTATCCATTTTTCACATTCTGCAATGTTGAACTTGTACTATAAACGAGGTTCTTGTAAACAGAGCCGTTCCAAACTTTGGGGTGGCTGTGTCTTTTTGATTTTAATTTCCCTAAGCTATAGGACCATAAGTGGAAGTGCCCTAGGCTCTGTTGCTTTGTTTTTTACATGTTTCAGGAAACACCATACACTTCTCCCGAGTGGTTGTTGGCAATTTACATCCCGCCCATCAGCATAACAAGGCTCCCAGTTCTCCATGGCCTGTCCTGCCTTTCTGGATTTTACACTTTTTTCAGATGGCCCTTTTGACCGGGGGGAAGTGAGACTTCATTGTAGTGCAGATTTCCTTTGCAAGCTTGCTTGGTTGGCCAAAAAGGGCGTATGCGTTTTTTCCTGAATATATTCAGGAAAAAACGCATACGCCCTTTTTGGCCAAGTGCATCATTGTGGACGTTCTGCCTCTTTTCCTATGCTTGAAATGCAATTCCTGTCTACCTCCTAAAATCGGTTTCCTGCAATTCTGCCCCGCTTTCAAGTCCTCTTGGCAGCCTTACTTCAGTATATTTTTGGACGATAGCTGTCATTTATAAGTCTGCAGGTTTGTGAATTACAGTGCCCCTGAGCTCCTTTCTTCAACTCGCTTTCTTTTGAGCTGGCCGCAACACCGCAGGATGGCTTCAGGCCCTAATCTGGTTCCGGCACGGCACGCTGAGCCTTTGGTTATTTCCTCTTCCTGGTGGGAAATGAGAGTTAAATTTGCCCGTCCAGACACCTCCAGCTAGTCTCTCATTGTTTCTCGCTATTCCTGTTCATCTTCCGCAGAAATTGCAAACTGGGCCAAACAGGAGGTTAAAGGTGCTTACTCTCCAAGTGGGGAGAGTGTTAGTAAAGCGTCTGGAATGTTGCACCCTAGTACCAGGGTACAAAAACTGAGACATATTTGAACACGTCTCCCGATCACATGGTTGATCATACTCTAGGTTCCACATGCATGTTTTAGCTGAAGGAAGAATACCTTAAACCTGGGTAGTTGAAACCCGTGGAATGGGTACCATGCAATATGACTTCAAAGGGTCTTCATTTGCTCACCGAACCTCTCCAATCCTATCACTGCTGCGTTTATGCCCCTGTACACATGCTTGATTCTCTTTCGGAGACATAGCAATCCTTTGGTTTTAAGATACTTACTAGTCAGGAACATTCTTAGGCGTTTAATATGCGGTGTTGAGTCCATTTCGTTGAGCAAGGAGTAGCTCTTGTCTATTCCATATTTGGCTTAAGGAACTTTATCTGTGCTCATTTCAATCTCTGGTTTTATGCAGCACCCCAACTCACCTTTACCCTTAAGCAAGCATAAGTTGGTTTTCTAAATTTGAGACCCTGTTCTGTTCTGTAATTCAGTTCCTGTGTAGCCAAGGTTACATTCCGTGTATTACTGATATCTTATGATGTTTCTTTTTCTGTGTGACTTATTTCAGTTAGAATCATCATACCTGAATCCACTCATTGTGCTGCTAAGGGCCTGATGACACAGATTTCATTGCTGAGTGATATTGCTTTGTAAGTAAATACCACAACTTCTTTATCCATTTTTCACTTTCTGCGATGTTGAACTTGTACTGTAAACGAGGTTCTTGTATACAGAGCCGTTCCAAACTTTGGGGTGGCTGTGTCTTTTTGATTTTAATTTCCCTAAGCTATAGGACCATAAGTGGAAGTGCCCTAGGTTCTGTTGCTTTGTTTTTTAGATGTTTCAGGAAACACCATACACTTCTCCCGCGTGGTTGTTGGCAATTTACATCCCGCCCTTCAGCATAACAAGGCTCCCAGTTCTCCATGGCCTGTCCTGCCTTTCTGGATTTTACACTTTTTTCAGATGGCCCTTTTGACTGGGGGGAAGTGAGACTTCATTGTAGTGCAGATTTCCTTTGCAAGCTTGCTTGGTTGGCCAAAAAGGGCGTATGCGTTTTTTCCTGAATATATTCAGGAATAAACGCATACGCACTTTTTGGCCAAGTGCATCATTGTGGACGTTCTGCCTCTTTTCCTATGCTTTCAATGCAATTCCAGTCTACCTCCTGAAATCGGTTTCCTGCAATTCTGCCCCGCTTTCAAGTCCTCTTGGCAGCCTTACTTCAGTCTATTTTTGGACGATAGCTGTCATTTATAACTCTGCAGGTTTGTGAATTACAGTGCCCCTGAGCTCCTTTCTTCAACTCGCTTTCTTGTGACCTGGCCGCAACACCGCAGGATGGCTTCAGGCCCTAATCTGGTTCCGGCACGGCACGCTGAGCCTTTGGTTATTTCCTCTTCCTGGTGGGAAATGAGAGTTAAATTTGCCCGTCCAGACACCTCCAGCTAGCCTCTCATTGGTTCTCGCTATTCCTGTTCATCTTCCGCAGAAATTGCAAACTGAGCCAAACAGGAGGTTAAAGGCGCTGACTCTCCAAGTGGGGAGAGTGTTAGTAAAGCGTCTGGAATGTTGCACCCGAGTACCAGGGGAGGAAAACTGAGACATATTTGAACACGTCTCCCGATCACATGGTTGATCATACTCTGGGTTCCACATGCATGTTTTAGCTGAAGGAAGAATACCTAAAACCTGGGTAGTTGAAACCCGTGGAATGGGTACCATGCAATATGACTTCAAAGGGTCTTCATTTGCTCACCGAACCTCTCCAATCCTATCACTGCTGCGTTTATGCCCCTGTACACACGCTTGATTCTCTTTCGGAGACATAGCAATCCATAGGTTTTAAGATACTTACTAGTCAGGTACATTCTTAGGCATTTAATATGCGGTGTTGAGTCCATTTGGTTGAGCAAGGAGTAGCTCTTGTCTATTCCATATTTGGCTTAAGGAACTTTATCTGTGCTCATTTCAATCTCTGGTTTTAGGCAGCAACCCAACTCACCTTTCCCCTTAAGCAAGCATAAGTTGGTTTTCTAAATTTGAGAACCTGTTCTGTTTTGGAATTCAGTTCCTGTGTAGCCAAGTTTACATTCCGTGTATTAGTGATATCTTATGATGTTTCTTTTTCTGTGTGACTTATTTCAGTTAGAATCATCGTACCTGAATCTACTCATTATGCTGCTACGGGCCTGATGACATAGATATCATTGCTGAGTGATACTGCATTGTACGTAACTACCAAAAGTTCTTTATCCATTTTTCACTTTCTGCGATGTTGAACTTGTACTGTAAACGAGGTTCTTGTAAACAGAGCTGTTCCAAACTTTGGGGTGGCTGTGTCTTTTTGATTTTAATTTCCCTAAGCTATAGGACCATAAGTGGAAGTGCCCTAGGCTCTGTTGCTTTGTTTTTTAGATGTTTCAGGAAACACCATACACTTCTCCCAAGTGTCTGTTGGCAATTTACATCCCGCCCATCAGCATAACAAGGCTCCCAGTTCTCAATGGCCTGTTGCCTTTCTGGATTTTACACTTTTTACAGATGGCCCTTTTGACCGGGGGGAAGTGAGACTTCATTGTAGTGCAGATTTCCTTTGCAAGCTTGCTTGGTTGGCCAAAAAGGGCGTATGCGTTTTTTCCTGAATATATTCAGGAAAAAACGCATACGCCCTTTTTGGCCAAGTGCATCATTGTGGACGTTCTGCCTCTTTTCCTATGCTTTCAATGCAATTCCAGTCTACCTCCTGAAATCGGTTTCCTGCAATTCTGCCCCGCTTTCAAGTCCTCTTGGCAGCCTTACTTCAGTCTATTTTTGGACGATAGCTGTCATTTATAACTCTGCAGGTTTGTGAATTACAGTGCCCCTGAGCTCCTTTCTTCAACTCGCTTTCTTTTGAGCTGGCCGCAACACCGCAGGATGGCTTCAGGCCCTAATCTGGTTCCGGCACGGCACGCTGAGCCTTTGGTTATTTCCTCTTCCTGGTGGGAAATGAGAGTTAAATTTGCCCGTCCAGACACCTCCAGCTAGTCTCTCATTGTTTCTCGCTATTCCTGTTCATCTTCCACAGAAATTGCAAACTGGGCCAAACAGGAGGTTAAAGGCGCTGACTCTCCAAGTGGGGAGAGTGTTAGTAAAGCGTCTGGAATGTTGCACCCTAGTACCAGGGTACAAAAACTGAGACATATTTGAACACGTCTCCCGATCACATGGTTGATCATACTCTAGGTTCCACATGCATGTTTTAGCTGAAGGAAGAATACCTTAAACCTGGGTAGTTGAAACCCGTGGAATGGGTACCATGCAATATGACTTCAAAGGGTCTTAATTTGCTCACCGAACCTCTCCAATCCTATCACTGCTGCGTTTATGCCCCTGTACACATGCTTGATTCTCTTTCGGAGACATAGCAATCCTTTGGTTTTAAGATACTTACTAGTCAGGAACATTCTTAGGCGTTTAATATGCGGTGTTGAGTCCATTTCGTTGAGCAAGGAGTAGCTCTTGTCTATTCCATATTTGGCTTAAGGAACTTTATCTGTGCTCATTTCAATCTCTGGTTTTATGCAGCACCCCAACTCACCTTTACCCTTAAGCAAGCATAAGTTGGTTTTCTAAATTTGAGACCCTGTTCTGTTCTGTAATTCAGTTCCTGTGTAGCCAAGTTTACATTCCGTGTATTACTGATATCTTATGATGTTTCTTTTTCTGTGTGACTTATTTCAGTTAGAATCATCATACCTGAATCCACTCATTGTGCTGCTAAGGGCCTGATGACACAGATTTCATTGCTGAGTGATATTGCTTTGTAAGTAAATACCACAACTTCTTTATCCATTTTTCACTTTCTGCGATGTTGAACTTGTACTGTAAACGAGGTTCTTGTATACAGAGCCGTTCCAAACTTTGGGGTGGCTGTGTCTTTTTGATTTTAATTTCCCTAAGCTATAGGACCATAAGTGGAAGTGCCCTAGGTTCTGTTGCTTTGTTTTTTAGATGTTTCAGGAAACACCATACACTTCTCCCGCGTGGTTGTTGGCAATTTACATCCCGCCCTTCAGCATAACAAGGCTCCCAGTTCTCCATGGCCTGTCCTGCCTTTCTGGATTTTACACTTTTATCAGATGGCCCTTTTGACCGGGGGGAAGTGAGACTTCATTGTAGTGCAGATTTCCTTTGCAAGCTTGCTTGGTTGGCCAAAAAGGGGGTATGCGTTTTTTCCTGAATATATTCAGGAAAAAACGCATACGCCCTTTTTGGCCAAGTGCATCATTGTGGACGTTCTGCCTCTTTTCCTATGCTTTCAATGCAATTCCAGTCTACCTCCTGAAATCGGTTTCCTGCAATTCTGCCCCGCTTTCAAGTCCTCTTGGCAGCCTTACTTCAGTCTATTTTTGGACGATAGCTGTCATTTATAAGTCTGCAGGTTTGTGAATTACAGTGCCCCTGAGCTCCTTTGTTCAACTCGCTTTCTTGTGAGCTAGCTGCAACACCGCAGGATGTCTTCAGGCCCTAATCTGGTTCCGTCACGGAACACTGAGCCTTTGTTTAATTCCTCTTCCTGGTGGGAAATGAGAGTTAAATTTGCCCGTCCAGACACCTCCAGCTAGTCTCTCATTGGTTCTCGCTATTCCTGTTCATCTTCCGCAGAAATTGCAAACTGGGCCAAACAGGAGGTTAAAGGCGCTGACTCTCCAAGTGGGGAGAGTGTTAGTAAAGCGTCTGGAATGTTGCACCCGAGTACCAGGGTACGAAAACTGAGACATATTTGAACACGTCTCCCGTTCACATGGTTGATCATACTTGGGTTCCACATGCATGTTTTAGCTGAAGGAAGAATACCTTAAACCTGGAGAGTTGAGACCCGTGTAATGGGTACCATGCAATATGACTTCAAAGGGTCTTCATTTGCTCACCGAACCTCTCCAATCCTATCACTGCTGCGTTTATGCCCCTGTACACATGCTTGATTCTCTTTTGGAGACATAGCAATCCATAGGTTTTCCGATACTTACTAGTCAGGTACATTCTTAGGCGTTTAATATGCGGTGTTGAGTCCATTTCGTTGAGCAAGGAGTAGCTCTTGTCTATTCCATATTTGACTTAAGGAACTTTATCTGTGCTATTTCAATCTCTGGTTTTATGCAGCACCCCAACTCACCTTTCCCCTTAAGCAAGCATAAGTTGGTTTTCTAAATTTGAGACCCTGTTCTGTTCTGTAATTCAGTTCCTGTGTAGCCACGTTTACATTCCGTGTATTACTGATATCTTATGATGTTTCTTTTCTGTGTGACTTATTTCAGTTAGAATCATCATACCTGAATCCACTCATTGTGCTGCTACGGGCCTGATGACACAGATTTCATTACTGAGTGATATTGCTTTGTAAGTAAATACCACAACTTCTTTATCCATTTTTCACTTTCTGCGATGTTGAACTTGTACTGTAAACGAGGTTCTTGTAAACAGAGCCGTTCCAAACTTTGGGGTGGCTGTGTCTTTTTGATTTTAATTTCCCTAAGCTATAGGACCATAAGTGGCAGTGCCCTAGGCTCTGTTGCTTTGTTTTTTAGATGTTTCAGGAAACACCATACACTTATCCCGAGTGTCTGTTGGCAATTTACATCCCGCCCATCAGCATAACAAGGCTCGCAGTTCTCCATGGCCTGTCCTGCCTTTCTGGATTTTACACTTTTTTCAGATGGCCCTTTTGACCGGGGGGAAGTGAGACTTCATTGTAGTGCAGATTTCCTTTGCAAGCTTGCTTGGTTGGCCAAAAAGGGCGTATGCGTTTTTTCCTGAATATATTCAGGAAAAAACGCATACGCCCTTTTTGGCCAAGTGCATCATTGTGGACGTTCTGCCTCTTTTCCTATGCTTTCAATGCAATTCCAGTCTACCGCCTGAAATCGGTTTCCTGCAATTCTGCCCCGCTTTCAAGTCCTCTTGGCCGCCTTACTTCAGTCTATTTTTGGACGATAGCTGTCATTTATAACTCTGCAGGTTTGTGAATTACAGTGCCCCTGAGCTCCTTTCTTCAACTCGCTTTCTTGTGACCTGGCCGCAACACCGCAAGATGGCTTCAGGCCCTAATCTGGTTCCGGCACGGCACGCTGAGCCTTTGGTTAATTCCTCTTCCTGGTGGGAAATGAGAGTTAAATTTGCCCGTCCAGACACCTCCAGCTAGTCTCTCATTGGTTCTCGCTATTCCTGTTCATCTTCCGCAGAAATTGCAAACTGAGCCAAACAGGAGGTTAAAGGGACTGACTCTCCAAGTGGGGAGAGTGTTAGTAAAGCGTCTGGAATGTTGCACCCGAGTACCAGGGGAGGAAAACTGAGACATATTTGAACACGTCTCCCATTCACATGCTTGATCATACTCTGGGTTCTACATGCATGTTTTAGCTGAAGGAAGAATACCTTAAACCTGGAGAGTTGAGACCCGTGGAATGGGTACCATGCAATATGACTTCAAAGGGTCTTCATTTGCTCACCGAACCTCTCCAATCCTATCACTGCTGCGTTTATGCCCCTGTACACATGCTTGATTCTCTTTCGGAGACATAGCAATCCATAGGTTTTAAGATACTTACTAGTCAGGTACATTCTTAGGCGTTTAATATGCGGTGTTGATTCCATTTCGTTGAGCAAGGTGTAGCTCTTGTCTATTCCATATTTGACTTAAGGAACTTTATCTGTGCTCATTTCAATCTCTTGTTTTATGCAGCACCACAACTCACCTTTACCCTTAAGCAAGCATAAGTTGGTTTTCTAAATTTCAGACCCTGTTCTGTTCTGTAATTCAGTTCCTGTGTAGCCAAGTTTACATTCCGTGTATTACTGATATCTTATGATGTTTCTTTTTCTGTGTGACTTACTTCAGTTAGAATCATCATATCTGAATCCACTCATTGTGCTGCTAAGGGCCTGATGACACAGATTTCATTGCTGAGTGATATTTCTTTGTAAGTAAATACCACAACTTCTTTATCCATTTTTCACTTTCTGCGATGTTGAACTTGTACTGTAAACGAGGTTCTTGTCAACAGAGCCGTTCCAAACTTTGGGGTGGCTGTGTCTTTTTGATTTTAATTTCCCTAAGCTATAGGACCATAAGTGGAAGTGCCCTAGGTTCTGTTGCTTTGTTTTTTAGATGTTTCAGGAAACACCATACACTTCTCCCGAGTGGTTGTTGGCAATTTACATCCCGCCCATCAGCATAACAAGGCTCCCAGTTCTCCATGGCCTGTCCTGCCTTTCTGGATTTTACACTTTTTTCAGATGGCCCTTTTGACCGGGGGGAAGTGAGACTTCATTGTAGTGCAGATTTCCTTTGCAAGCTTGCTTGGTTGGCCAAAAAGGGCGTATGCGTTTTTTCCTGAATATATTCAGGAAAAAACGCATACGCCCTTTTTGGCCAAGTGCATCATTGTGAACGTTCTGCCTCTTTTCCTATGCTTTCAATGCAATTCCAGTCTACCTCCTGAAATCGGTTTCCTGCAATTCTGCCCCGCTTTCAAGTCCTCTTGGCAGCCTTACTTCAGTCTATTTTTGGACGATAGCTGTCATTTATAAGTCTGCAGGTTTGTGAATTACAGTGCCCCTGAGCTCCTTTCTTCAACTCGCTTTCTTTTGAGCTGGCCGCAACACCGCAGGATGGCTTCAGGCCCTAATCTGGTTCCGGTACGGCACGCTGAGCCTTTGGTTATTTCCTCTTCCTGGTGGGAAATGAGAGTTAAATTTGCCCGTCCAGACACCTCCAGCTAGCCTCTCATTGGTTCTCACTATTTCTGTTCATCTTCCGCAGAAATTGCAAACTGGGCCAAACAGGAGGTTAAAGGCGCTGACTCTCCAAGTGGGGAGAGTGTTAGTAAAGCGTCTGGAATGTTGCACCCGAGTACCAGGGGAGGAAAACTGAGACATATTTGAACACGTCTCCCGTTCACATGGTTGATCATACTTGGGTTCCACATGCATGTTTTAGCTGAAGGAAGAATACCTTAAACCTTGAGAGTTGAGACCCGTGTAATGGGTACCATGCAATATGACTTCAAAGGGTCTTCATTTGCTCACCGAACCTCTCCAATCCTATCACTGCTGCGTTTATGCCCCTGTACACATGCTTGATTCTCTTTCGGAGACATAGCAATCCATAGGTTTTACGATACTTACTAGTCAGGTACATTCTTAGGCGTATAATATGCGGTGTTGAGTCCATTTCGTTGAGCAAGGAGTAGCTCTTGTCTATTCCATATTTGACTTAAGGAACTTTATCTGTGCTCATTTCAATCTCTGGTTTTATGCAGCAACCCAACTCACCTTTACTCTTAAGCAAGCATAAGTTGGTTTTCTAAATTTGAGACCCTGTTCTGTTCTGTAATTCAGTTCCTGTGTAGCCAAGTTTACATTCCGTGTATTACTGATAACTTATGATGTTTCTTTTTCTGTGTGACTTATTTCAGTTAGAATCATCATACCTGAATCCACTCATTGTGATGCTAAGGTCCTGATGACATAGATTTCATTGCTGAGTGATATTGCTTTGTAAGTAAATACCACAAGTTCTTTATCCATTTTTCACTTTCTGCGATGTTGAACTTGTACTATAAACGAGGTTCTTGTAAACAGAGCCGTTCCAAACTTTGGGGTGGCTGTGTCTTTCTGATTTTAATTTCCTTAATCTATAGGACCATAAGTGGAAGTGCCCTAGGCTCTGTTGCTTTGTTTTTTACATGTTTCAGGAAACACCATACACTTCTCCCGAGTGGTTGTTGGCAATTTACATCCCGCCCATCAGCATAACAAGGCTCCCAGTTCTCCATGGCCTGTCCTGCCTTTCTGGATTTTACACTTTTTTCAGATGGCCCTTTTAACCGGGGGGAAGTGAGACTTCATTGTAGTGCAGATTTCCTTTGCAAGCTTGCTTGGTTGGCCAAAAAGGGCGTATGCGTTTTTTCCTGAATATATTCAGGAAAAAACGCATACGCCCTTTTTGGCCAAGTGCATCATTGTGGACGTTCTGCCTCTTTTCCTATGCTTTCAATGCAATTCCAGTCTACCTCCTGAAATCGGTTTCCTGCAATTCTGCCCCGCTTTCAAGTCCTCTTGGCAGCCTTACTTCAGTCTATTTTTGGACGATAGCTGTCATTTATAACTCTGCAGGTTTGTGAATTACAGTGCCCCTGAGCTCCTTTCTTCAACTCGCTTTCTTGTGACCTGGCCGCAACACCGCAAGATGGCTTCAGGCCCTAATCTGGTTCCGGCACGGCACGCTGAGCCTTTGGTTAATTCCTCTTCCTGGTGGGAAATGAGAGTTAAATTTGCCCGTCCAGACACCTCCAGCTAGCCTCTCATTGGTTCTCGCTATTCCTGTTCATCTTCCGCAGAAATTGCAAACTGGGCCAAACAGGAGGTTAAAGGGACTGACTCTCCAAGTGGGGAGAGTGTTAGTAAAGCGTCTGGAATGTTGCACCCGAGTACCAGGGTACGAAAACTGAGACATATTTGAACACGTCTCCCGATCACATGGTTGATCATACTCTAGGTTCCACATGCATGTTTTAGCTGAAGGAAGAATACCTTAAACCTGGGTAGTTGAAACCCATGGAATGGGTACCATGCAATATGACTTCAAAGGGTCTTCATTTGCTCACCGAACCTGTCCAATCCTATCACTGCTGCGTTTATGCCCCTGTACACATGCTTGATTCTCTTTCGGAGACATAGCAATCCATAGGTTTTAAGATACTTACTAGTCAGGAACATTCTTAGGCGTTTAATATGCGGTGTTGAGTCCATTTCGTTGAGCAAGGAGTAGCTCTTGTCTATTCCATATTTGGCTTAAGGAACTTTATCTGTGCTCATTTCAATCTCTGGTTTTATGCAGCACCCCAACTCACCTTTCCCCTTAAGCAAGCATAAGTTGGTTTTCTAAATTTGAGTCCCTGTTCTGTTATGGAATTCAGTTCCTGTGTAGCCAAGTTTACATTCCGTGTATTACTGATATCTTATGATGTTTCCTTTTCTGTGTGACTTATTTCAGTTAGAATCATCATACCTGAATCCACTCATTGTGCTGCTAAGGGCCTGATGACACAGATTTCATTGCTGAGTGATATTGCTTTGTAAGTAAATACCACAACTTCTTTATCCATTTTTCACTTTCTGCGATGTTGAACTTGTACTGTAAATGAGGTTCTTGTAAACAGAGCCGTTCCAAACTTTGGGGTGGCTGTGTCTTTTTGATTTTAATTTCCCTAAGCTATAGGACCATAAGTGGAAGTGCCCTAGGCTCTGTTGCTTTGTTTTTTAGATGTTTCAGGAAACACCATACACTTCTCCCGAGTGTCTGTTGGCAATTTACATCCCGCCCATCAGCATAACAAGGCTCCCAGTTCTCCATGGCCTGTCCTGCCTTTCTGGACTTTACACTTTTTTCAGATGGCCCTTTTGACCGGGGGGAAGTGAGACTTCATTGTAGTGCAGATTTCCTTTGCAAGCTTGCTTGGTTGGCCAAAAAGTGCGTATGCGTTTTTTCCTGAATATATTCGGGAAAAAACGCATATGCCCTTTTTGGCCAAGTGCATCATTGTGGACGTTCTGCCTCTTTTCCTATGCTTTCAATGCAATTCCAGTCTACCTCCTGAAATCGGTTTCCTGCAATTCTGCCCCGCTTTCAAGTCCTCTTGGCAGCCTTACTTCAGTCTATTTTTGGACGATAGCTGTCATTTATAACTCTGCAGGTTTGTGAATTACAGTGCCCCTGAGCTCCTTTCTTCAACTCGCTTTCTTTTGAGCTGGCCGCAACACCGCAGGATGGCTTCAGGCCCTAATCTGGTTCCGGCACGGCACGCTGAGCCTTTGGTTAATTCCTCTTCCTGGTGGGAATTGAGAGTTAAATTTGCCCGTCCAGACACCTCCAGCTAGCCTCTCATTGGTTCTCGCAATCAGAAATTGCAAACTGGGCCAAACAGGAGGTTAAAGGGACTGACTCTCCAAGTGGGGAGAGTGTTAGTAAAGCGTCTGGAATGTTGCACCCGAGTACCAGGGTACGAAAACTGAGACATATTTGAACACGTCTCCCGATCACATGGTTGATCATACTCTAGGTTCCACATGCATGTTTTAGCTGAAGGAAGAATACCTTAAACCTGGGTAGTTGAAACCCATGGAATGGGTACCATGCAATATGACTTCAAAGGGTCTTCATTTGCTCACCGAACCTCTCCAATCCTATCACTGCTGCGTTTATGCCCCTGTACACATGCTTGATTCTCTTTCGGAGACATAGCAATCCATAGGTTTTAAGATACTTACTAGTCAGGTACATTCTTAGGCGTTTAATATGCGGTGTTGAGTCCATTTCGTTGAACAAGGAGTAGCTCTTGTCTATTCCATATTTGGCTTAAGGAACTTTATCTGTGCTCATTTCAATCTCTGGTTTTATGCAGCACCCCAACTCACCTTTACCCTTAAGCAAGCATAAGTTGGTTTTCTAAATTTGAGACCCTGTTCTGTTCTGTAATTCAGTTCCTGTGTAGCCAAGTTTACATTCCGTGTATTACTGATATCTTATGATGTTTCTTTTTCTGTGTGACTTATTTCAGTTAGAATCATCATACCTGAATCCACTCATTGTGCTGCTAAGGGCCTGATGACACAGATTTCATTGCTGAGTGATATTGCTTTGTAAGTAAATACCACAACTTCTTTATCCATTTTTCACTTTCTGCGATGTTGAACTTGTACTGTAAACGAGGTTCTTGTAAACAGAGCCGTTCCAAACTTTGGGGTGGCTGTGTCTTTTTGATTTTAATTTCCCTAAGTTATAGGACCATAAGTGGAAGTGCCCTAGGTTCTGTTGCTTTGTTTTTTAGATGTTTCAGGAAACACCATACACTTCTCCCGAGTGGTTGTTGGCAATTTACATCCCGCCCATCAGCATAACAAGGCTCCCAGTTCTCCATGGACTGTCCTGCCTTTCTGGATTTTACACTTTTTTCAGATGGCCCTTTTGACCGGGGGGAAGTGAGACTTCATTGTAGTGCAGATTTCCTTTGCAAGCTTGCTTGGTTGGCCAAAAAGGGCGTATGCGTTTTTTCCTGAATATATTCAGGAAAAAACGCATACGCCCTTTTTGGACAAGTGCATCATTGTGGACGTTCTGCCTCTTTTCCTATGCTTTCAATGCAATTCCAGTCTACCGCCTGAAATCGGTTTCCTGCAATTCTGCCCCGCTTTCAAGTCCTCTTGGCAGCCTTACTTCAGTATATTTTTGGACGATAGCTGTCATTTATAACTCTGCAGGTTTGTGAATTACAGTGCCCCTGAGCTCCTTTCTTCAACTCGCTTTCTTGTGACCTGGCCGCAACACTGCAGGATGTCTTCAGGCCCTAATCTGGTTCTGGCATGGCACGCTGAGCCTTTGCTTAATTCCTCTTTCTGGTGGGAAATGAGAGTTAAATTTGCCCATCCGGACACCTCCAGCTAGTCTCTAATTGGTTCTCGCTATTCCTGTTCATCTTCCACAGAAATTGCAAAGTGGGCCAAAGAGGAGGTTAAAGGGACTGACTCTCCAAGTGGGGAGAGTGTTAGTAAAGCATCTGGAATGTTGCACCCGAGTACCAGGGTACGAAAACTGAGACATATTTGAACACGTCTCCCGATCACATGGTTGATCATACTCTAGGTTCCCCATGCATGTTTTAGCTGAAGGAAGAATACCTTAAACCTGGGTACTTGAAACCCGTGGAATGGGTACCATGCAATATGACTTCAAAGGGTCTTCATTTGCTCACCGAACCTCTCCAATCCTATCACTGCTGCGTTTATGCCCCTGTACACATGCTTGATTCTCTTTCGGAGATATAGCAATCCATAGGTTTTAAGATACTTACTAGTCAGGTACATTCTTAGGCGTTTAATATGCGGTGTTGAGTCCATTTCGTTGAGCAAGGAGTAGCTCTTGTCTATTCCATATTTGGCTTAAGGAACTTTATCTGTGCTCATTTCAATCTCTGGTTTTATGCAGCACCCCAACTCACCTTTACCCTTAAGCAAGAGTAAGTTGGTTTTCTAAATTTGAGACCCTGTTCTGTTCTGTAATTCAGTTCCTGTGTAGCCAAGTTTACATTCCGTGTATTACTGATATCTTATGATGTTTCTTTTTCTGTGTGACTTATTTCAGTTAGAATCATCATACCTGAATCCACTTATTGTGCTGCTAAGGGCCTGATGACACAGATTTCATTGCTGAGTGATATTGCTTTGTAAGTAAATACCACAACTTCTTTATCCATTTTTCACTTTCTGCGATGTTGAACTTGTACTGTAAACGAGGTTCTTGTAAACAGAGGCGTCCCAAACTTTGGGGTGGCTGTGTCTTTTTGATTTTAATTTCCCTAAGCTATAGGACCATAAGTGGCAGTGCCCTAGGCTCTGTTGCTTTGTTTTTTAGATGTTTCAGGAAACACCATACACTTCTCCTGAGTGGTTGTTGGCAATTTACATCCCGCCCATCAGCATAACAAGGCTCCCAGTTCTCCATGGCCTGTCCTGCCTTTCTGGATTTTACACTTTTTTCAGATGGCCCTTTTGACCGGGGGGAAGTGAGACTTCATTGTAGTGCAGATTTCCTTTGCAAGCTTGCTTGGTTGGCCAAAAAGGGCGTATGCGTTTTTTCCTGAATATATTCAGGAAAAAACGCATACGCCCTTTTTGGCCAAGTGCATCATTGTGGACGTTCTGCCTCTTTTCCTATGCTTTCAATGCAATTCCAGTCTACCTCCTGAAATCGGTTTCCTGCAATTCTGCCCCGCTTTCAAGTCCTCTTGGCAGCCTTACTTCAGTCTATTTTTGGACGACAGCTGTCATTTATAACTCTGCAGGTTTGTGAATTACAGTGCCCCTGAGCTCCTTTCTTCAACTTGCTTTCTTTTGAGCTGGCCGCAACACCGCAGGATGGCTTCAGGCCCTAATCTGGTTCCGGCACGGCACGCTGAGCCTTTGTTTATTTCCTCTTCCTGGTGGGAAATGAGAGTTAAATTTGCCCGTCCAGACACCTCCAGCTAGTCTCTCATTGGTTCTCGCTATTCCTGTTCATCTTCCGCAGAAATTGCAAACTGAGCCAAACAGGAGGTTAAAGGCGCTGACTCTCCAAGTGGGGAGAGTGTTAGTAAAGCGTCTGGAATGTTGCACCCGAGTACCAGGGGAGGAAAACTGAGACATATTTGAACACGTCTCCCGTTCACATGGTTGATCATACTTGGGTTCCACATGCATGTTTTAGCTGAAGGAAGAATACCTTAAACCTGGAGAGTTAAGACCCGTGTAATGGGTACCATGCAATATGACTTCAAAGGGTCTTCATTTGCTCACCGAACCTCTCCAATCCTATCACTGCTGCGTTTATGCCCCTGTACACATGCTTGATTCTCTTTTGGAGACATAGTAATCCATAGGTTTTAAGATACTTACTAGTCAGGTACATTCTTAGGCGTTTAATATGCGGTGTTGAGTCCATTTCGTTGAGCAAGGAGTAGCTCTTGTCTATTCCATATTTGACTTAAGGAACTTTATCTGTGCTCATTTCAATCTCTGGTTTTATGCAGCACCCCAACTCACCTTTCCCCTTAAGCAAGCATAAGTTGGTTTTCTAAATTTGAGACCCTGTTCTGTTCTGTAATTCAGTTCCTGTGTAGCCAAGTTTACATTCCGTGTATTACTGATATCTTATGATGTTTCTTTTTCTGTGTGACTTATTTCAGTTAGAATCATCATACCTGAATCCACTCATTGTGCTGCTAAGGGCCTGATGACACAGATTTCATTGCTGAGTGATATTGCTTTGTAAGTAAATACCACAACTTCTTTATCCATTTTTCACTTTCTGCGATGTTGAACTTGTACTGTAAACGAGGTTCTTGTAAACAGAGGCGTCCCAAACTTTGGGGTGGCTGTGTCTTTTTGATTTTAATTTCCCTAAGCTATAGGACCATAAGTGGCAGTGCCCTAGGCTCTGTTGCTTTGTTTTTTAGATGTTTCAGGAAACACCATACACTTCTCCCGAGTGTCTGTTGGCAATTTACATCCCGCCCATCAGCATAACAAGGCTCCCAGTTCTCCATGGCCTGTCCTGCCTTTCTGGATTTTACACTTTTTTCAGATGGCCCTTTTGACCGGGGGGAAGTGAGACTTCATTGTAGTGCAGATTTCCTTTGCAAGCTTGCTTGGTTGGCCAAAAAGGGCGTATGCGTTTTTTCCTGAATATATTCAGGAAAAAACGCATACGCCCTTTTTGGCCAAGTGCATCATTGTGGACGTTCTGCCTCTTTTCCTATGCTTTCAATGCAATTCCAGTCTACCTCCTGAAATCGGTTTCCTGCAATTCTGCCCCGCTTTCAAGTCCTCTTGGCAGCCTTACTTCAGTCTATTTTTGGACGACAGCTGTCATTTATAACTCTGCAGGTTTGTGAATTACAGTGCCCCTGAGCTCCTTTCTTCAACTTGCTTTCTTTTGAGCTGGCCGCAACACCGCAGGATGGCTTCAGGCCCTAATCTGGTTCCGGCACGGCACGCTGAGCCTTTGTTTATTTCCTCTTCCTGGTGGGAAATGAGAGTTAAATTTGCCCGTCCAGACACCTCCAGCTAGTCTCTCATTGGTTCTCGCTATTCCTGTTCATCTTCCGCAGAAATTGCAAACTGAGCCAAACAGGAGGTTAAAGGCGCTGACTCTCCAAGTGGGGAGAGTGTTAGTAAAGCGTCTGGAATGTTGCACCCGAGTACCAGGGGAGGAAAACTGAGACATATTTGAACACGTCTCCCGTTCACATGGTTGATCATACTTGGGTTCCACATGCATGTTTTAGCTGAAGGAAGAATACCTTAAACCTGGAGAGTTAAGACCCGTGTAATGGGTACCATGCAATATGACTTCAAAGGGTCTTCATTTGCTCACCGAACCTCTCCAATCCTATCACTGCTGCGTTTATGCCCCTGTACACATGCTTGATTCTCTTTTGGAGACATAGTAATCCATAGGTTTTAAGATACTTACTAGTCAGGTACATTCTTAGGCGTTTAATATGCGGTGTTGAGTCCATTTCGTTGAGCAAGGAGTAGGTCTTGTCTATTCCATATTTGACTTAAGGAACTTTATCTGTGCTCATTTCAATCTCTGGTTTTATGCAGCACCCCAACTCACCTTTCCCCTTAAGCAAGCATAAGTTGGTTTTCTAAATTTGAGACCCTGTTCTGTTCTGTAATTCAGTTCCTGTGTAGCCAAGTTTACATTCCGTGTATTACTGATATCTTATGATGTTTCTTTTTCTGTGTGACTTATTTCAGTTAGAATCATCATACCTGAATCCACTCATTGTGCTGCTAAGGGCCTGATGACACAGATTTCATTGCTGAGTGATATTGCTTTGTAAGTAAATACCACAACTTCCTTATCCATTTTTCACTTTCTGCGATGTTGAACTTGTACTGTAAACGAGGTTCTTGTAAACAGAGCCGTTCCAAACTTTGGGGTGGCTGTGTCTTTTTGATTTTAATTTCCCTAAGCTATAGGACCATAAGTGGAAGTGCCCTAGGCTCTGTTGCTTTGTTTTTTAGATGTTTCAGGAAACACCATACACTTCTCCCGAGTGTCTGTTGGCAATTTACATCCCGCCCATCAGCATAACAAGGCTCCCAGTTCTCCATGGCCTGTCCTGCCTTTCTGGACTTTACACTTTTTTCAGATGGCCCTTTTGACCGGGGGGAAGTGAGACTTCATTGTAGTGCAGATTTCCTTTGCAAGCTTGCTTGGTTGGCCAAAAAGGGCGTATGCGTTTTTTCCTGAATATATTCAGGAAAAAACGCATATGCCCTTTTTGGCCAAGTGCATCATTGTGGACGTTCTGCCTCTTTTCCTATGCTTTCAATGCAATTCCAGTCTACCTCCTGAAATCAGTTTCCTGCAATTCTGCCCCGCTTTCAAGTCCTCTTGGCAGCCTTACTTCAGTCTATTTTTGGACGATAGCTGTCATTTATAACTCTGCAGGTTTGTGAATTACAGTGCCCCTGAGCTCCTTTCTTCAACTTGCTCTCTTTTGAGCTGGCCGCAACACCGCAGGATGGCTTCAGGCCCTAATCTGGTTCCGGCACGGCACGCTGAGCCTTTGTTTATTTCCTCTTCCTGGTGGGAAATGAGAGTTAAATTTGCCCGTCCAGACACCTCCAGCTAGTCTCTCATTGGTTCTCGCTATTCCTGTTCATCTTCCGCAGAAATTGCAAACTGGGCCAAACAGGAGGTTAAAGGCGCTGACTCTCCAAGTGGGGAGAGTGTTAGTAAAGCATCTGGAATGTTGCACCCGAGTACCAGGGGAGGAAAACTGAGACATATTTGAACACGTCTCCCGATCACATGGTTGATCATACTTGGGTTCCACATGCATGTTTTAGCTGAAGGAAGAATACCTTAAACCTGGAGAGTTAAGACCCGTGTAATGGGTACCATGCAATATGACTTCAAAGGGTCTTCATTTGCTCACCGAACCTCTCCAATCCTATCACTGCTGCGTTTATGCCCCTGTACACATGCTTGATTCTCTTTCGGAGACATAGCAATCCATAGGTTTTAAGATACTTACTAGTCAGGTACATTCTTAGGCGTTTAATATGCGGTGTTGAGTCCATTTCATTGAGCAAGGAGTAGCTCTTGTCTATTCCATATTTGACTTAAGGAACTTTATCTGTGCTCATTTCAATCTCTGGTTTTATGCAGCACCCCAACTCACCTTTCCCCTTAAGCAAGCATAAGTTGGTTTTCTAAATTTGAGACCCTGTTCTGTTCTGTAATTCAGTTCCTGTGTAGCCAAGTTTACATTCCGTGTATTACTGATATCTTATTTTGTTTCTTTTTCTGTGTGACTTATTTCAGTTAGAATCATCATACCTGAATCCACTCATTGTGCTGCTAAGGGCCTGATGACACAGATTTCATTGCTGAGTGATATTGCTTTGTAAGTAAATACCACAACTTCTTTATCCATTTTTCACTTTCTGCGATGTTGAACTTGTACTGTAAACGAGGTTCTTGTAAACAGAGCCGTTCCAAACTTTGGGGTGGCTGTGTCTTTTTGATTTTAATTTCCCTAAGCTATAGGACCATAAGTGGAAGTGCCCTAGGCTCTGTTGCTTTGTTTTTTAGATGTTTCAGGAAACACCATACACTTCTCCCGAGTGTCTGTTGGCAATTTACATCCCGCCCATCAGCATAACAAGGCTCCCAGTTCTCCATGGCCTGTCTTGCCTTTCTGGACTTTACACTTTTTTCAGATGGCCCTTTTGACCGGGGGGAAGTGAGACTTCATTGTAGTGCAGATTTCCTTTGCAAGCTTGCTTGGTTGGCCAAAAAGGGCGTATGCGTTTTTTCCTGAATATATTCAGGAAAAAACGCATACGCCCTTTTTGGCCAAGTGCATCATTGTGGACGTTCTGCCTCTTTTCCTATGCTTTCAATGCAATTCCAGTCTACCTCCTGAAATCGGTTTCCTGCAATTCTGCCCCGCTTTCAAGTCCTCTTGGCAGCCTTACTTCAGTCTATTTTTGGACAATAGCTGTCATTTATAACTCTGCAGGTTTGTGAATTACAGTGCCCCTGAGCTCCTTTCTTCAACTCGCTTTCTTTTGAGCTGGCCGCAACACCGCAGGATGGCTTCAGGCCCTAATCTGGTTCCGGCACGGCACACTGAGCCTTTGGTTAATTCCTCTTCCTGATGGGAAATGAGAGTTAAATTTGCCCGTCCAGACACCTCCAGCTAGCCTCTCATTAGTTCTCGCTATTCCTGTTCATCTTCCGCAGAAATTGCAAACTGGGCCAAACAGGAGGTTAAAGGGACTGACTCTCCAAGTGGGGAGAGTGTTAGTAAAGCGTCTGGAATGTTGCACCCGAGTACCAGGGTACGAAAACTGAGACATATTTGAACACGTCTCCCGATCACATGGTTGATCATACTCTAGGTTCCACATGCATGTTTTAGCTGAAGGAAGAATACCTTAAACCTGGGTAGTTGAAACCCGTGGAATGGGTACCATGCCATATGACTTCAAAGGGTCTTCATTTGCTCACCGAACCTCTCCAATCCTATCACTGCTGCGTTTATGCCCCTGTACACATGCTTGATTCTCTTTCGGAGACATAGCAATCCATAGGTTTTAAGATACTTACAAGTCAGGTACATTCTTAGGCGTTTAATATGCGGTGTTGAGTCCATTTCGTTGAGCAAGGAGTAGCTCTTGTCTATTCCATATTTGGCTTAAGGAACTTTATCTGTGCTCATTTCAATCTCTGGTTTTATGCAGCACCCCAACTCTCCTTTACCCTTAAGCAAGCATAAGTTGTTTTTCTAAATTTGAGACCCTGTTCTGTTCTGTAATTCAGTTCCTGTGTAGCCAAGTTTCCATTCCGTGTATTACTGATATCTTATGATGTTTCTTTTTCTGTGTGACTTATTTCAGTTAGAATCATCATACCTGAATCCACTCATTGTGCTGCTAAGGGCCTGATGACACAGATTTCATTGCTGAGTGATATTGCTTTGTAAGTAAATACCACAACTTCTTTATCCATTTTTCACTTTCTGCGATGTTGAACTTGTACTGTAAACGAGGTTCTTGTAAACAGAGGCGTCCCAAACTTTGGGGTGGCTGTGTCTTTTTGATTTTAATTTCCCTAAGCTATAGGACCATAAGTGGAAGTGCCCTAGGCTCTGTTGCTTTGTTTTTTAGATGTTTCAGGAAACACCATACACTTCTCCGGAGTGGCTGTTGGCAATTTACATCCCGCCCATCAGCATAACAAGGCTCCCAGTTCTCAATGGCCTGTTGCCTTTCTGGATTTTACACTTTTTTCAGATGGCCCTTTTGACCGGGGGGAAGTGAGACTTCATTGTAGTGCAGATTTCCTTTGCAAGCTTGCTTGGTTGGCCAAAAAGGGCGTATGCGTTTTTTCCTGAATATATTCAGGAAAAAACGCATACGCCCTTTTTGGCCAAGTGCATCATTGTGGACGTTCTGCCTCTTTTCCTATGCTTTCAATGCAATTCCAGTCTACCTCCTGAAATCGGTTTCCTGCAATTCTGCCCCGCTTTCAAGTCCTCTTGGCAGCCTTACTTCAGTCTATTTTTGGACGATAGCTGTCATTTATAACTCTGCAGGTTTGTGAATTACAGTGCCCCTGAGCTCCTTTCTTCAACTCGCTTTCTTTTGAGCTGGCCTCAACACCGCAGGATGGCTTCAGGCCCTAATCTGGTCTGGCACGGCACACTGAGCCTTTGGTTATTTCCTCTTCCTGGTGGGAAATGAGAGATAAATTTACCCGTACAGACACCTCCAGCTAGCCTCTCATTGGTTCTCGCTATTCCTGTTCATCTTCCGCAGAAATTGCAAACTGAGCCAAACAGGAGGTTAAAGGCGCTGACTCTCCAAGTGGGGAGAGTGTTAGTAAAGCGTCTGGAATGTTGCACCCGAGTACCAGGGGAGGAAAACTGAGACATATTTGAACACGTCTCCCGTTCACATGGTTGATCATAGTTGGGTTCCACGTGCATGTTTTAGCTGAAGGAAGAATACCTTAAACCTGGAGAGTTGAGACCCGTGGAATGGGTACCATGCAATATGACTTCAAAGGGTCTTCATTTGCTCACCGAACCTCTCCAATCCTATCACTGCTGCGTTTATGCCCCTGTACACATGCTTGATTCTCTTTCGGAGACATAGCAATCCATAGGTTTTAAGATACTTACTAGTCAGGTACATTCTTAGGCGTTTAATATGCGGTGTTGAGTCCATTTCGTTGAGCAAGGAGTAGCTCTTGTCTATTCCATATTTGGCTTGAGGAACTTTATCTGTGCTCATTTCAATCTCTGGTTTTATGCAGCACCCCAACTCACCTTTACCCTTAAGCAAGCATAAGTTGGTTTTCTAAATTTGAGACCCTGTTCTGTTCTGTAATTCAGCTCCTGTGTAGCCAAGTTTACATTCCGTGTATTACTGATATCTTATGATGTTTCTTTTTCTGTGTGACTTATTTCAGTTAGAATCATCATACCTGAATCCACTCATTGTGCTGCTAAGGGCCTGATGACATAGATTTCATTGCTGAGTGATATTGCTTTGTAAGTAAATACCACAACTTCTTTATCCATTTTTCACTTTCTGCGATGTTGAACTTGTACTGTAAACGAGGTTCTTGTAAACAGAGCCGTTCCAAACTTTGGGGTGGCTGTGTCTTTTTGATTTTAATTTCCCTAAGCTATAGGACCATAAGTGGAAGTGCCCTAGGTTCTGTTGCTTTGTTTTTTAGATGTTTCAGGAAACAGGATACACTTCTCCCGAGTGGTTGTTGGCAATTTACATCCCGCCCATCAGCATAACAAGGCTCCCAGTTCTCCATGGCCTGTCCTGCCTTTCTGGATTTTACACTTTTTTCAGATGGCCCTTTTGACCGGGGGGAAGTGAGACTTCATTGTAGTGCAGATTTCCTTTGCAAGCTTGCTTGGTTGGCCAAAAAGGGCGTATGCGTTTTTTCCTGAATATATTCAGGAATAAACGCATACGCCCTTTTTGGCCAAGTGCATCATTGTGGACGTTCTGCCTCTTTTCCTATGCTTTCAATGCAATTCCAGTCTACCTCCTGAAATCGGTTTCCTGCAAATCTGCCCCGCTTTCAAGTCCTCTTGGCAGCCTTACTTCAGTCTATTTTTGGACGATAGCTGTCATTTATAACTCTGCAGGTTTGTGAATTACAGTGCCCCTGAGCTCCTTTCTTCAACTCGCTTTCTTGTGACCTGGCCGCAACACCGCAGGATGGCTTCAGGCCCTAATCTGGTTCCGGCACGGCACGCTGAGCCTTTGGTTATTTCCTCTTCCTGGTGGGAAATGAGAGTTAAATTTGCCCGTCAAGACACCTGCAGCTAGCCTCTCATTGGTTCTCGCTATTCCTGTTCATCTTCCGCAGAAATTGCAAACTGAGCCAAACAGGAGGTTAAAGGCGCTGACTCTCCAAGTCGGGAGAGTGTTAGTAAAGCGTCTGGAATGTTGCACCCGAGTACCAGGGGAGGAAAACTGAGACATATTTGAACACGTCTTCCGTTCACATGGTTGATCATACTTGCGTTCCACATGCATGTTTTAGCTGAAGGAAGAATACCTTAAACCTGGGTAGTTGAAAACCGTGGAATGGGTACCATGCAATATGACTTCAAAGGGTCTTCATTTGCTCACCGAACCTCTCCAATCCTATCACTGCTGCGTTTATGTCCCTGTACACATGCTTGATTCTCTTTCGGAGACATAGCAATCCATAGGTTTTAAGATACTTACCAGTCAGGTACATTCTTAGGCGTTTAATATGCGGTGTTGAGTCCATTTCATTGAGCAAGGAGTAGCTCTTGTCTATTCCATATTTGGCTTAAGGAACTTTATCTGTGCTCATTTCAATCTCTGGTTTTATGCAGCACCCCAACTCACCTTTACCCTTAAGCAAGCATAAGATGGTTTTCTAAATTTGAGACCCTGTTCTGTTCTGTAATTCAGTTCCTGTGTAGCCAAGTTTACATTCCGTGTATTACTGATATCTTATGATGTTTCTTTTTCTGTGTGACTTATTTCAGTTAGAATCATCATACCTGAACACACTCATTGTGCTGCTAAGGGCCTGATGACATAGATTTCATTGCTGAGTGATATTGCTTTGTAAGTGAATACCACAACTTCTTTATCCATTTTTCACTTTCTGCGATGTTGAACTTGTACTGTAAACGAGGTTCTTGTAAACAGAGCCGTTCCAAACTTTGGGGTGGCTGTGTCTTTTTGATTTTAATTTCCCTAAGCTATAGGACCATAAGTGGAAGTGCCCTAGGCTCTGTTGCTTTGTTTTTTAGATGTTTCAGGAAACACCATACACTTCTCCCAAGTGTCTGTTGGCAATTTACATCCCGCCCATCAGCATAACAAGGCTCCCAGTTCTCCATGGCCTGTCCTGCCTTTCTGGATTTTACACTTTTTTCAGATGGCCCTTTTGACCGGGGGGAAGTGAGACTTCATTGTAGTGCAGATTTCCTTTGCAAGCTTGCTTGGTTGGCCAAAAAGGGCATATGCGTTTTTTCCTGAATATATTCAGGAATAAACGCATACGCCCTTTTTGGCCAAGTGCATCATTGTGGACGTTCTGCCTCTTTTCCTATGCTTTCAATGTAATTTCAGTCTACCTCCTGAAATCGGTTTCCTGCAATTCTGCCCCGCTTTCAAGTCCTCTTGGCAGCCTTACTTCAGTCTATTTTTGGACGATAGCTGTCATTTATAACTCTGCAGGTTTGTGAATTACAGTGCCCCTGAGCTCCTTTCTTCAACTCGCTTTCTTGTGAGCTGGCCGCAACACCGCAGGATGGCTTCAGGCCCTAATCTGGTTCCGGCACGGCACGCTGAGCCTTTGGTTAATTCCTCTTCCTGGTGGGAAATGAGAGTTAAATTTGCCCGTCCAGACACCTCCAGCTAGTGTCTCATTGGTTCTCGCTATTCCTGTTCATCTTCCGCAGAAATTGCAAACTGGGCCAAACAGGAGGTTAAAGGGACTGACTCTCCAAGTCGGGAGAGTGTTAGTAAAGCATCTGGAATGTTGCACCCGAGTACCATGGTACGAAAACTGAGACATATTTGAACACGTCTCCCGATCACATGGTTGATCATACTCTAGGTTCCACATGCATGTTTTAGCTGAAGGAAGAATACCTTAAACCTGGGTAGTTGAAAACCGTGGAATGGGTACCATGCAATATGACTTCAAAGGGTCTTCATTTGCTCACCGAACCTCTCCAATCCTATCACTGCTGCGTTTATGCCCCTGTACACACGCTTGATTCTCTTTTGGAGACATAGCAATCCATAGGTTTTTAGATACTTACTAGTCAGGTACATTCTTAGGCGTTTAATATGCGGTGTTGAGTCCATTTCGTTGAGCAAGGAGTAGCTCTTGTCTATTCCATATTTGGCTTAAGGAACTTTATCTGTGCTCATTTCAATCTCTGGTTTTATGCAGCACCCCAACTCACCTTCCCCCTTAAGCAAGCGTAAGTTGGTTTTCTAAACTTGAGACACTGTTCTGTTTTGTAATTTAGTTCATGTGTAGCCAAGTTCACATTCTGTGTATTAGTGATACCTTATGATGTTACTTTTCTGTGTGACTTATTTCAGTTCGAATCATCATACCTGAATCCACTCATTATGCTGCTACGGGCCTGATGACATAGATTTCATTTCTGAGTGATATTGCATTGTACGTAAGTACCACAAGTTCTTTATCCATTTTTCACTTTCTGCGATATTGAACTTGTACCGTAAACGAGGTTCTTGTAAACAGAGGCGTCCCAAACTTTGGGGTGGCTGTGTCTTTTTGATTTTAATTTCCCTAAGCTATAGGACCATAAGTGGAAGTGCCCTAGGCTCTGTTGCTTTGTTTTTTAGATGTTTCAGGAAACACCATACACTTCTCCAGAGTGGCTGTTGGCAATTTACATCCCACCCATCAGCATAAGTAGGCTCCCAGTTCTCCATGGCCTGTCGTGCCTTTATGGATTTTATACTTTTTTCAGATGGCCCTTTTGACCAGGTGGAAGTGAGACTTCATTTTAGTGCAGATTTCCTTTGCAAGCTTGCTTGGTTGGCCAAAAAGGGCGTATGCGTTTTTTCCTGAATATATTCAGGAAAAAACGCATACGCCCTTTTTGGCCAAGTGCATCATTGTCGAGTTTCTGACTCTCTTCGTATGCTTTCAATGCAATTCCAGTCTACCTCCTGAAATCGGTTTCCTGCAATTCTGCCTTGCTTTCAATGCCTCTTCATAGCCTTACCTCAATATATTTTTTAAAAATAGTTGGCCTTTATATCTCTGCAGGTTTTTGAATTGCAGTGGCCCTTAGCTCCATTTTTTAGCTCTTATTTTTGTGGTCTTGCCCCATAACCACAGGATTCCTTGAAGCCCTATTTTTCTTCTGGGGCACCTTGCTGTGCCTTTGGTTAATTCTTCTTACTGATGTGATATTAGAGTGACATGTGCCCATTGAAACCGCTACAGCTAGTTTCTCACTGGTTCCCCCTATTCCCATTCATCCTCTGCACTAACTGCAGACTGTGCGATACCAGAACTTAAAGGCATTGACTCCATGTGGGGATGTTGTTAGTAAAGCGGCTGGAATGTCGATCCGGAGCCCCAGGAGAGGAAAAATGAGGTGCGTTTTAGAAACCTTTCCCGATCATATGGTATACCAGTCGCTGGGTTTCCCAAGCATGGTTTAGCTGTAGGAAGATTCCCTTCAACCTGGAGTGTTGGGACCCTTGGAATGAGTAGCATGAAGTATTGCATTAAACTTTCGGCAGTTGCTCACCAAAGCTCACCAATCCTGTCATCCCCAAGTGTCCAGCCTTATGTCTTATCCAGCTGTGGGTTTATATGTGGTCAATCCAGGTTGCATCACAGCCCCTGAGCGAATTTTGTAAGAATTTTTCTCTCTTTCATTGTTTCAGCGTTTTGTTTTTAAAATTTATTTCTATAATGGGGTTTAGCTCCTTTTCACTGCTGTGTTTGTGCCGCTCTGCACACACTTGATTCCCTTATGGAGATATATCAATACATGGGTTTTAAGATTCTTATTCCTCAGATATATTTCTCTGCGGTGTATAGGGTGTGTTGAGGCCTGTTCATTGAGCAAGGTGTAGATCTTGTCTAATACCTATTTGGTTTATTGAACGGTATCTGTGCTAATTTCAAACTCTGGTTTTATGCATCACCCCACCTCTCCTTTCCCCTTAAGCTGACATAAGTGTGTTTTCTAAATGTGAGACACTGTTCTGTTCTGTAATTCATTTCTTGTGCAGCCATATTTACCCTCCCTCTATAAGTGATATCTTATGATATGTTTCTTTTTCTGTTTGACTTATTTCAAGTAGTATTATCGGACCTAAATCCACTCTTTATCCTTCTACTAGCCTTATTACATTGATTTCATGGTGAAGAGATATTCCATTGTACATAAGTACCACATCTTCTTTATCCATTGTTCTCTTTCCTGGGATATTTAAGGTGTACTGAAGTTGAGGTTCTTGTAAACAGAGTAGCCCTAAACTGTGGTGTGCTTGTGTCTTGTTGATTTTTAGACTTCCCTAGATATACTCCCATGATTGGAAGTGTCCTATGCTCTGTAGCTCTGTTTTTTAGATGATTTAGGAACCACCATACACTTCTCCAGAGTGGCTCTCGGCAGTTCACACACTGCCCATCAGCATATAAAGGCTCCCTGTTCTCCATGGCCTGTCCTGCATTTCTGGTTTTTACAATTTTTTAGGATGGCCCTTTTGACCGGTGGGAAGTGAGACTTCTTTGTTGTGCACATTTGCATTGCTTGCTTGCTTCGTTGCCCATAAAGTGCGTATGCGTTTTTTCCTGGATATAATCAGGAAAAAACGCATATGCCCTTTTGGGCCAACTGCATCATTGTCGAAATTCTGCCACTTTTCATGTGCGTTAAAGACGAGTCCAGTCTATCTCTTGAAATCTGTTTCTTGCAATTCTGTCTTGCATTCAGATCCTCTTCTTTGCCTTACCTCAACATATTTTTGGACGTTAGTTTTCATTTATAACTCTGCAGGTTTGTGAATTGCAGTGACCCTGAGCTCCATTTTTTAAGTTGCTCTTTTGTGAGCTGGCCTCAAACCCGCAGGATTGCTTCAGGCCCTATTTTGGCTCCGGCGAGGCAGGCTGAGCCTTTCTTTAATTCTTATTCTTAATGGGAAATTAGAGTGATATGTGCCCGTCCAAACCCCTACAACTCTTCTCTCATTGGTTCCCCCTCTTCCCGTTCATCCTCCTCACAATTTGCAAAATGTGTGAAACAGAAGTTTAAATGTGCTGATTCTCCAAGTGGGGAGATTCTAAGTAGCGTGGCTGGAATGGTGAACAGGAGCACCAGGAGAGGATAAATGAGGTGCATTTTAGACACATCTCCCGATCACATGGTGTACAGTCCTCTGGGTTTTCCATGCATGTTTTAGCTGTAGGAAGATCCCTTGAACCTGCAGATTTGGGACCCATTGAATGGGTACCAGGTAGTATTACTTTAAAGGGTGTGCATTTCCTCATCCAACCTCACATTTCTCTTAGCGCAAACAGTTTCCAGCCTTATGTCTCATCCTGCTGTGGGTCTAGATGTGTTCAATCCATGTTGCATCACCGTCCCTGAGGAAAAGTTGTAAGAGGTTTTCTCTGTCTCTCTGTCGTTTATTTTTTTCAATTTATTACTATATTGGTTACAGCTGATTTTCAAAGCTCTGTTTCTTGCTGCTGTACATCCACTTGATTCACGTACAGAGAGACATCAATAAATTCTTTTTCAGATTCTTACCAGTCGTATATATTCTTTTCCGGTGACTTGAGTGTGCTGAGTGCAGTTCTTTTAGCTACCGTGTAGGCCTTGTTGATTATCAGTTTGGTATTTGGAATGGTATCTTTGCTAATTTCAACCTCCTGGATGATGCCTCACCCCTCCCCACCTTTCCCGTTTAGCAGCCTTATGCGTGTTTTCTACATATTTGACTATGTTTTTGTTTTGTAATTTATTTCATGTGTAGCCATTTTGGATTCCACCTTTAAGTGATATCTTATGATATGTGTCTTTTTCTTTTTGAATTCTGTCACTTAGAATGATCATACGTAACTCCTCCGGAGTTGTTACAACTGGCCATATTTCATTGATTTCCAGGCTGAATAATATTCCACTCTACCTAAGTACCACATCTCTATCCATTTTTTTCCCTCCAGAGACATTTAAGTTATATCCTAGTCGAGGATCTTTTAAACAGAGAGGGGGTAAACATTGGGGTGCCTGTGTCCTCTCGATTTTTGTTTTTCCCAAGATATATGCCCATGAGTGCAAGTGCCCTATGCTCTGTAGCTCATTTTTTAGATGCTTTAGTAAACACAATACACTTCTCCAGAATGGCCGTTGGCAATATACATTTCCACTATAAGTCTCACAGGGCTCCCTCTTCTCGTTGCCCTGTCCTGCATTTCTGTTGTTTACGCTTTATGAGGATGGCTCTTCTGACTGATGCGAAGTGATGTCTTTTGTAGTATTGACTTCCAGTGCCCACCTGTTTGGTTGGCTAAAAAAGTGTATGCCCTTTTCTTGAATATATACAGAAAAGAACGCATACACCCTTTTTGGCCAACTGCAATGTTGGCAATGTTCAGCTCCTTTTCTTGTGCTTAATGGCGAGTCCTTTCTACCTCCTCAAATCCCTTTCCTGCCATTCTCCCTTGCTTACAAGTCCTTTTCTCTGACTCTCCTCAAGACATTTTTCAGTGATGGATATTTTCAACTCTGCAGTTTTGTGAATTTTACTGCCCCTGAGTTCCATTGTTCAACTCGTGTTTATGGGAACTGGCCACAAAGCAGCGGGATTTCCTCAAGCCCTATACTGTTTCCATGGGCAACCCTAGCCTTTGGTCAATTCGTCTTCCTGATTGGAAATTAGAGTGACATGTGCCTGTCTGAACACCTAGGACTTGTCTCTCATTGTTCCTCATCCTTCCGCTTCATCCTCTGGACAAATTCCAAACTGTACGCAACAGGATGTTGACAGTGCTGACATCTCCAAGTGGGGAGACTGTTAGTAAAGACGCTGGAGGGGTGAACCCGAGCACCAGGAGATGAGGAGATGAGATGCCTTTTCCAAACTCTTCCCGATCAGACGGTATACCATCCTCTGGGTGTGACAGACATGTTTTAGCAGTAGGAAGAGTCCCATTCATGTAAGGAGAACACCAGGGCTTTTTCAAAATCAGTGTCTCCCCGAAACCCAAACTGGGGAATTTTTTAAGCTACAGCTACACATATGTTCATTAAGGGCCTTGGGAAGTAGGCAGAGTCCAAACTTTAGATGATTGAAGTCTTCAGGGTCAGAAGCACTCACCACCAGCTTCCCTTAGGCTACACTTTAACTGTCATCGATAGATGATGTCAATAAAAATATCTATTCTTTTTCAGATTATTTCCCCTTATAGGTTATTGCAAAATGTTGAGTGTAGTTCCCTGTGCTATACAGTAGTTCCTTGTTGATGATCTATTTTATACATAGCAGTGTGTATGTGTTCATTCCAAACTGTTAATTTATCCCTCCTCCCACCTTTCCCCTTTGGTAATAATAAATTATAAGATTTTATACTTCTCAGAAATGGGGGAGCTGAAAGAGAGGTATCATTTTCAATGGAAAAGCATTTAAAACAAGATTGAAGGTTTAACCAAGATTATTAGCTGTACATCCTTGGAAAGAAATCACTTCGTTTCTCTAATATTGACCTGACAAATAAGACAAACCTTTTCACTGAACTTGCTTATAAAAAGTGATGGAAATATCAAATGGAAGTGTTAAAAACATCTTATTTTACCCGAGCCTTATACACTGTTCTATGTTAACTACAGTTTGGCTCACACATCTGTTCATTGAGGTTACGATAGTCTCAATTTCTGTTACTGATCCTCCAGAGTGGACCCCAACAAGTGTCCCCCTGCCCAGTGTCATTGGGGCCAACAGATCGAGACTGAGTTTGGTTCACAAGCAAAGGAAACTTTATATTTTGATCAGAGAATGGAGAGGTGAGAGCATGCACTACCCCGTGGGCTGTGGGCTGGGCTGCTGTGTAGAGATCCTGTCAGAGTCAGTGGGAGGGAGGGAGGCGGCGGAGCTCTCGAGGGCCGGGTTGGCTGTAGCTCAGGCTCTATATCGTGGAGTCTGCACTGGGCCCCAGGAGCTGAGGTGTCGACCCAGCCATTCTGCACTAGGAAATCTGGTCTGAAGTGCCAGGTGTGGAACCTCTGCATGCGGGACCCTAGGAGCACGTGAAATTAGACAAAGCACAAAGGATAAGAA